>NC_055995.1:89339507-89479894 GCF_018446385.1 Zingiber officinale | reverse complement strand
CTTGCTTATCTTGCCAAAAGCATCAAAACCTGATAACCGACACGCTGAAAAACTCAATAGTATCATGCCCCTTTGTCGAGTGGTATAAATTATAGGACCATTCCTAATAACAAATTGATAATTCATGTGATGGTGTTCTTAAGTGGGTGGAAGCGAAATACAGCTGGGATTATTGAGGTCGTTGTTCAATTTTATGAAAGAGCATCTTGTCTGAGTTGAAATACCCTGGTAAAGTATCGGATAATTGAAGAGCGGTGTTGGTGGGTGAGGTTGTGAGGGGTGAATTGCACAGTAAAATAACCCTCCTCAAGCTTTTCAACTCTTAAAATAAAGCAACATTTAATAACAAAACAAAATGACGAACACTTTGCGTGCAGAAGAATGGCGTGACATCGGCGACGACCAGGGCGATGAAAGGCACAGTAAGAAAAATTCCTTCTCTAAAGGCGGAGAAGCCTTATACACTGAGCTGAAGTTAGCCATAATTCTGAGTTGAATTTCGTATATTCGTTGTTATCTAAAGCGCGAGACCCTCTTTATAGGGGTTCTGACTTATGGAATCACGATCGCCAGGATCGGGTTTGACTCGAGGATCGGTCCGTGGGTCCCGGGTTGGTCGGCCGGAACCCACGGTGATCAATCGAACTTGCTGCTGCTGCCAGATCTTCGTCAAAGTGCGGTCTGAGGATGAGCTTTGTTAGATCGGCCGATCCTATGTTGATCGACCGATCGGCAGTCTTCAGGTGATTGCCCCGATCTTTCAACTAAGTCTGGATTAGCTTGATTTGGTCGGCCGATCGGGAGGTTCGATCGTAGATCGACTTCACCAGCGGTCGACTTTGGCGTGGCATTCGGCGTATCTGCTGCGGTTGGCTTGGTTAAAGAGGTTCGGTCGGCAGATCAAAGGTTGATCGACCCGAGCTGGTCACAATCAACCTCGGTTGGCTTACTCAGGTTCGGCTCCTTGGGTGATTGCGGCTGCGGAAAAGACTCACCGAACACAATTGACCTTCTCTCGGCGGGGCTTCAAGACTTCCGGAATCTCGGTATCGCGTTCTTCTCGCTCCATAGTACCCTTGACTCTTCGTCCTTGGACGCACAAACCCGTCGGCTCCTTCCGTCTTGATCCTTCTCGCTTCATGCGTCTTGCTCGACTTCTTGTCTCTTTCACCAAGTTCACACTCCGACACAGGGGTCAGACAAAACGCAGGACCTAACCAACTTGGTTGATCACATCAAAACTACCACGGGGTCCAACAATCTCCCCTTTTGATGTGCATCAACCCAAGTTCAAGTTAGGGTTAAAACTAGACAAACGTAATTTTAAGAAAATTACTAAACTAACAAGTATAACATAAATTTGCAATAAATAAAATTACAACACAGTTTAGAGAAAAAAATATTAAAATTTTAATTTCCTAACTCCCCCTAAACTTGTACTTTTCTCTCATCCTTTGATCACAGCAAAAACGGGGTGATAACTCAAAAATATTTTAGAAAAATATTTTAACTTTAGAAAAAAAAATTCTAAAAAATGATTTCGTAGAAATTTGAATTTAAAAAAAAAATTAAGTAAGAATGAGGTTTGAAAAAATTTTCCAAGTTAAACTCAATTTTCCAAAAAAAACATTCTAAGTCATAAAAAAAAATTCTATTTTCTAACCAAAAAAAAATTTTAAGTTAGAATATTCAAGAAAAATTTCTAAGTAAAAAAAAATGTTTGATAAACTTTCAAAGCAATATGTAATTTTTGTTTTATTTTTAATGCTTTTTTTCATAAAGTTAATTAAACATTTTCTTTCAATATTTTAGCTTCCAGGTCGTGGCGAGACACTAGGCCTTCTTGGTTATTGGAGCAACAACCACTTCCTTAGACAAAGCTTCCATAAAGAATTTCAATGTTTAATTTTCTCACTGTAAGCTTTTAATTTTAAGAGATTAGTTTAGCACAGATTTTGGAACCCAATAAAGGTTCCTTCCTACAGGATTAGTCAAAAACTTAGGGGGTATATAATTCTTAGGAATTTTCCCTAAGTTGTCCCTGATGCTTTCTTATATACCAGTTTAATTTTCCATAAAATCTAAATTTTGATTTTGGAAAAACATTTATCTTTAAGCATGCATCAAATTTCAATTTTTCAATTTCTAATTTTAAATTTTGATTTTCCGTTTTTAAAATTTCATTTTCTTTTTCTAATTTATCTAATTCTTTAGAAAGAGCTTTAATAATGCGAAAAGACTGAGTCGGAGTTAGATTGCTTACCTTGCCACCTAATCTGGTGGCTCTCCCCCTTCCTTTCTTTGCTTTTTCTTCGATGTTCCTCACCCATTGCTCATTTGCGAGCTGAATGTTTTCTTCTAGGCGATGGTTGGCCATCGATTACTGATCCCAAAATTCTTGACCCGACTCGGAGGATGAAGTACACCCGATCTTAAATCAGGAGGTGCGGTCTACGAGATGAGCTTTGGTTGATCGGCCGATCCTTATTTTGATCAGCCAGATTGTGCTGAATCTTCGGTGATTGCGATCATCTTGCTCGACTAAGTCTGCAGATTAGCCGGTTTTGATAAATAGATCGGGAGGTTGATCCGGCCGTCAACTTCTGCTTGGTCGCTTTTTGACGTGGCATTCGGCGTGTCTCTTGCGGTTGGCTTCGGGTTAAAGAAGGGTTGATCGGCCAGGTAAAAGGTTTGGTCGGCCAAGGCGGGTGACTGAATCAACCTCAGTTGACGCTCCGTTCGGCTCGCTGGTGATTGCGGCCCTACAGAATGAGGCTCACGAACCCGATTCCGACCTTCTCCTCGAGCGAGCTTCGAGTCGGCTTCCTGCGTCCCTCGACATGGGTACACGTTCTTCTACGCTCCGGGCCCTCGCCCATAACTCTCTCGTCCGCCCGGACACGCGAGCAGTCGGCTCCTTTAGTCGTCGCTACTGCGCTTCATTGCGTCTTAAGCTCACCGACTACGGTGTCCCTAGTTCACACACACGCACCGGAACCTGAGGTTCGAGACAAAGCGAGACCTAACATTGGTTGATCACATCAAACTACCACAGGGTCAATAGACAGTTTCAAGGCGCAAGATCCAGGAATGGTGCTGAGGATTTGGAATAACCCAGACCTTCACGTCTGTGGCTTATCTTCAAAGTAATGGGCAGACGGAGGCCACTAATAGAGAGATAGTGCGAGGGTTAAAGGTTAAGCTGGATCATGTAGGCGGTGATTGGGTGGAAGAGCTACCTAGCATCCTTTGGGCATATTGCACGACTCCGCGAGAGAGCACCGGGCTCACCCCCTTTCACCTGGTCTATGGTAGTGAGGCGGTTGTGCCTATAGAAGTCAGGGTGCCATCCATCAGAAGGCTTCTATATGACGAGGAAAATGGTGAGCGATGACTTTCAGAGCTGAACTTTATCAGTGAAACCCAAGAATGGGCAGTTGCTAGATTAACTGCATATAGGTAGCGGATGTGCTAAAATTATGATAGGAGAGTTATTCTGCGGTTCTTCAGAGAAGGAGACTTAGTGTGAAAAAGGACAAAGCCGGTAGGAGAGGTAACCAAGTTAGCACCTCAGTAGGATGGGTCGTATAAAATTGTTAAAAGGTTAGCGTTAGATGTCTACTACTTGCAAGACGCTCAAGGTAGGAGGTTGGACTATCCTTGGAGTGCTAACTATCTCCAACCCTATTGTACTTAAGTGAATCACTCCTTTGTAAGATTTTAGATCCGGACAACATAACCGATCGAGCATAAAATGACTGGTCAGGATAACTTGGTCTAGAACATGCACGAATCTTCTTTAGGACCTGCTAAAGTCCCAGTGCTAGGGCTAAACAGCTCAAGCTCCACTGAGTAAGGGCTAAGGAAAAGACATAAAATCTAAAAAGGAAATAACAACAAGGATAGTGAAAATTAATTTTTATAAGGTACAATGGGCAGATGTTCATGTACAATAAGAAGGGTTATTTAAATTCTGAGAATACATCGTCGGGCATCTCTTTGAGGATCTGACGATGATCCAAAAAGTCCTCAGGAGGATCGAAGGGCAGATACCCTCCCTTCTTAAGTTGTTGGAGTGCTCCTACCACACCATAAGCCACAGATCTGACGAAGCAATCCCCCACTTACGAGCCAAATTCTGAAGAGCGTAAATATTCTTCCTAGCTCGCTTGTAGACGATCGCTCTCCCCGACCTTATAAGTCTCTAAGGCCATAATGGAGCTAGATAGGGCAGATTGGGCCTGAGACAGCTTTGCCTACAAGGAGCTCAGCTCTGTTGATTGAGACTCCAGATCCCGTCTCTGGTCTATAAGAAGCATGTCCTTGGAGTTCAGCTCCTGGGTCAGGCGGTCCATCTCTTGCTTATGCATAATTTTAAAGTCCTCCAGAGCTATAGCTCACCGAATTAGTTCTGATTGTACCTTATCCTTGAGGGGCATCTCCTCTTGACACTTAGCCTCAGATGACTATAGGAGAACTTCAAGTCTATTTTTGTCATCTCGGAGATGGTCAATCTCTAGTTGGGCCTCCCCCAGGGTTTGTTCGCAGGAGGCATTCACCTTCTTTAAGGTCTCCACCTCTACCTTTAATTGGGACACGACTGAAGTAGGGTCAGAGATTTGAGACTCTAGGTCAGCAACTCGATCCTTCAAGATCTTATTCAATCGGTGTATATGCAAGAACGTCTGATTTAAGCAGAGCGATTGGGCAAACATCTATTCATAGTAACAGGAAAGTAAGAACAGAAAGTTAGAATAAGAGAGGGAAGCCGTAAGAGGAAGCGAAAGCTTACCGTAGTGGTAGTTTCAGAGGACATGTCTACTAGGGCAGGCAGTGAGAAGGTATTCATCGCCTTCATAGTCTGCTCCCATTGAGTTGCTAGTCGACCCTGCAGTAGGATAGAGCGAGCAGGGGTAGCAAGATAGCGACGTAATCCTCACTCTGTGGGCAGAGTAACACGAAAGCAGGAATATCGATATTGGGAGGAGTCGGGAGTAGTCCCGCTAGGGACAGGTTGAGAAGAGGTAGTCCCTGATTAAGTAGAGGGACCAGGTTGGGTAGAAGTAGATCCTAATTGAGTAGAGGGATCAAGTGAAAAAGAGGCGGGTCTAGGATGAATGGAAGGGTCGTGCAAAGAGGAAGGGGTCAGTCGAGGGGAAGAAGGTTTGACTAGGGCGCTGGATCTATATTGGCATCTCTGATCGATCTCTTCTTTAACGACCAAGGCCTTCCCTCGCTCAGCTCCTGTCCACAGTCTGGGTGGCATAATAGGGCCGCTCGAGAGTTGTGGATCGACAACGGAAGCAGAGGCCGATCAGGACGATGAAGTGGCAGTCTGAGCCTCAGATACTACGCCGAGTCCCATAGGTCTGCGTCTTGGCTTGCGCGAGAGTGGTTATTCATCTGAGTCTGACTCCTCTGATGGGGTTCGAGGTCGACGAGCAAGAGGAGTTGGAGGAGCGTGCCTTACAGATCTAGGAACAGGCCGAACATGCGGGGTTACTTGAGCAGCCGGACGGGGAGCAGTTGAGGCAGCCACCCCTAGAGCAAATAGAGCAGAATGAGATAGACCCCTCCTATCCAAAATGATGCGTCCTTGGTGGTTTATTTCCAAATCGCTCAAGGGAAGATGCCTGATCAGGGATGCTCGATCAGAGTATTCACTGCAAGAGAGCACCAGAATCAGAGTAGGAGGGCAAAGACAAGTCAAGGTAGGGTAAGCCTTACCTAAAGAGTGTGGTAGCTCTGAAGGGATGTGATTCAACCTGAACAGAAACAACACATCTTCTGTCAGAAGCATGATTAAGTCAAAGCGCCAACCTGCCAGTTGCGCGGAGGCCTCCAAAAGTTAGGGTATGTCGGAAAATCCCCTAAATAGGGCGTCGAAGGAAGAACTGATCGTCATTGGGTAAGCCACTCCATGGCAATGGGGAAACAAACGAAAAAATATTTCTCCTTGCATTCTTATTCTGAGGATGGGAGGGGAGCGAAAAAGGTAGTACAAGTCCGGGCTTGGAGACGGAAAAGACCTTCGTTATGACGATGAGAGGTAAAGAAGTAGTGGAACTGACGGAGAGTCCAGGGGGCGTCACACACTTCACAAAGGAGTCCTGCCATCGGAAGTCAAGGAGACATGGCAGTCAGAAGTTAAGGGGATGTGGTAGTCAGAAGTCAAGAAGACATGGGGGTCAGAAGTCATGAGGACGTGGCAGTCAGCAGTTAGAGAAAGAAGAAGGGGGATCGCCTGACGTCATTAGTCACATAGTCGCATAATTCCTGGTCGGGTGCATATAGATCAGGATCCCAAATTTGAGACATAATATGCAACTGGGGGTAATGCCTGACCTGATCCGACTGGTTGGATTTTCCCAGCTCAGTATACATATCCAGACCTGGTTCTCCCAGTAGGCCAACTCCCGATCAACTCTTGAGTGATCTCACCATCACTCTCCCTGCCCCTCAAGACTTAGACCAAATGTTATACCTAACAGATCATCTCGAGCTGCCCCCAGTCATACCCAAGCAGGAGAGAAGGCGCTAAGCGACAACAAGATCATGGAATCGTAACTGCCTGCCAGAACATAACTACTATATGTCAGTGAATATTCCAAGAGTCGGTTATCATCTATGAGTGGAACCTTCATCTGTCCCATAGAAGGGTGTCATGCGTCCTCCATCGCCCTACAAGGCCTGGCACCCGACATTCTTTGATATCGGTCAGGCTCCAGAGGTACGCACAGTCATATAAAAAAAGAGGTACTCTCCCTTGAGTAGGTAAGCTTTCTCACATATTTGCACTTGTCTTCTACTTTTCTTTCTTCTTCATACACTGTTCTTCTGGGGAAAAAATACCTGACTTGAGCGTCGGAGGGTCTGCTCCAGGGACTTTTTCCTGGTTTCTAGCCTCTAACGTTCCGTGTATTTGTCTGAGTGTGCGCAGAGCTCAAGTACCACCGGCTTAGTTACCGCTGTCCGTCAGCGCCACGTGGGGGTCCGTTCTCCGGGGCACGTACGATAAGGGTGTCATGGTCGCCTCTAAGTCAACACCTTGTGAAACGGTGCATAATGGTAGGGCCCGACTGTCGAAAGTCAAGGAGACGTGGCAGTTAGAAGTCAAGGAGACATGACAGTCAGAAGTTAAGGGGATGTGGCAGTCAGAAGTCAAGGAGACGTGGTGGTCAGAAGTTAGGAGGATGTGACAGTCAATAGTTAGGGAAAGAAGAAGGGGGACTGTCTGACGTCATTAGTCACATAGTTGCATAATTCCCGATCGGATGCTTACAGATCAGGATCCCAAATTTGAGACATAATATGCAACCGAGGGTAATGCCTGACCTGATCCACTGGTCGGGTTTTCCCAGCTTGGTTTACATATCCAGGCCTGGTTCTCCCAGTAGGCCAACTCTCGGTCAGCTCTTGAGTGATCTCACCACCGCTCTCCCTGCCCCTCAAGACTTAGGCCAAATGTTATACCTGACAGATCATCTCGAGCTACCCCTAGTCATACTCGAGTGGGACAGAAGGCACGAAGTGACAACAAGGTCATGGAATCGTAACTGTCTGTCAGAGAATAACTGTTGTATGTCAGGGAATATTCCAAGGGTCGACTATCATCTGCGAGTGGAATCTTCTTCCGTCCCATAGAAGGGTATCACGCGCCCTCCATCACCCTATAAGGCATGACATCTGACATTCTCTGACAATGGTCAGGCTCCAGAGGACGCACGACCATATAAAAGAGGAGGTCCTCTCCCTTGAGCAGGTACGCTCTCTCGCACATTTGTACTTATCTTCTACTTTTCTTTCTCCTTCGAACACTGTTCTTTTGATAAAAAAGTACCTTACTTGAGCGTCAGAGGGCCTGCTCCTGGGACTTTTTCTCTGATTTCTGGCCTCTAATGTTCCGTGTGCTTGTCTGAGTGTGCACAGAGCTCAAGTATCATTGGCTTAGTTACCTCCATCCGTCAACGCCACATGGGGGTCTATTCTCCGGGGCACGTATGATAAGGGTGTCATAGTTGCGTCTCCGTCAACACTAACGACAGCTCATCCGGCCTTCGTCTGACTCGAATTCTAGACAGGATCATATATCAAATAGTAATGTCCATGAACCGTCTAAATTGGGGAAAAACTAGGATGAAGCGGATTTACACACGTTCAGCTGATCTATTAAATGGGTCAGATCGATCACGACCGGACTTGGCTCGACATGTTCAAAGTAATGGATGGGTTGGATCATTTGGTCGAGCTGTGCTCGCCAAATCTAAACAAGTCCAAAACATCAATGCACTTAGTGAGAGTTCGTTCCGTCGAGAATTTAACTCTGACAGTGATTTTGAAATGTGTAGGGTCCAAAATATAAAAAGGGCAAGATCTCTAACTGCTGTTGGAAAATAATTCACTTCACCTACCATACTCTTTGGATTCTTTATTTTACCCCTTATATTGTAAAGTTGGTTTTATCGTATAAAGTATGATGCAAAAAAAATAATATTTTAAACACTCTATTAATAACCGAGCCAGATCTCTTATATCATTAGAGATTTACCTTTTCTATTAATTCCTAATGGTTAGATAAAAAAAATTCTTAATCAAGTTTTCAACTACAAAGATAAATTAAAAACGAAATCTTTATTAATTCTACCATTTTAAAAAAAAAATGAGAATGAAATTTTTTATGGAAGGATAAGACAAAAATCGGCCTGAATCTACTGCCGGAATAATTTAGAAGATCCAAAACGAAGCATGGTCCCGATCTCATCAATTAGGATTCCAACTGCTTGGTCACTGCATTGATCCCCACTGGTTTCACTCCTCTTCCATGTGCACATTATTAACACACCATCATTCACTGTTACTCGATCACTCAATGAAAGTATATATTAACATCGAGTTACCATCGTCTACCATCATCGCCGCCTATTAACATCGAGTTACCGTCGTCTACCGTCATCGCATCCCTTCTGACCATTCCATTGAAGTTGTGAAAGACAAGGGTGTTGAACAATGACAAAGAAAGACTATAATTTATTCAACAAATGAGTTACCCAGATACAATCTTTCATGTTATCCTGTCTAAATGATTAGAATATGATAGGCTAAAATTGTAATTCTACGGTTGATTTGATGAAGACTCCTCGCTGTCTTATAAAATCAAGAATATTAGTATCAGACCAAGAAAAGGTTCCCAGCATTAACCCTCTAACACTCAAGTCAATCCTCGACTCAATGGAGAGGAACAGTATGAACAGTAGTTAGAGTGTATAGAATAACAAGATATTGCATACTTTCGCCTATGGTTAGAAACCCCCTTTTATAGTATCACTCTAATGTCTGTGCACGCATCTCACAGCGTATGCACGCTTACTAAAGTGTCATAGGAAAATATAAGTAAAAAAAGTGTCACTATTGTCTTTCCTTAAGTGAGCACAAAAATCTCTTATGTCTTTCCTTAAGTGAGCACAGAAAGCTATGATGTCTTTCCTTAAGTACAGAAATCTCTTATGTGACAAGCTGGAAGCTTTTAAAGTACAATATGTTTGTTGGACATGCTCTGTTGTCAGTGGCACAAACTTCCAAAAGAGTACGACGAGATATGTAGATGGGTCCTACTATAGGCTGACCGGAAGCCACTCGACGGAGATGTCCCAGCTCGGTCGTACTGAACAGAACTATTTTCCTTCACTCGGCTTTCCTGTTGTCGGAGGGCTACCTTTTATTTGATCGGACATGCTGTATGGTCGGCAGGAGCAATGGTTCGGGAGATTTACTATTTGGCTCTTGACACTAGTCGCAAGTTTTCAGAGGATGGCCATCCGGACGGCCACGTCCGACTGGCATTGAGGGTCAATTCGGTCAACTTCGCCTGATCTATGGACCTGGGCTTTTGACTATTCTGATTTTGACCTCCACGTCAGCCGCTCTTTCCCGCTTTTACCCCTCTTTCTTAGGGGCCCTCTTCATCATCGTATCACAAGTCTTCCCCTCAAATTTAGTTGAGGGAGACTGCAAATCCGACTAACTGGACAATTAGTATGTTCTACAACTCTTCTTCCCGGTTGGGTGTCTAGGGTTTAGAGTCACCGCTCAGCTATGCACTCATTATTCCTGCTACTCGTTAGGAAGCTGATTTCTCCCCGACTATACGTACTAGGATTTAAAGACGTTGCTCGGCTATGACATGGACGATACTTAGGCGCTTGTTAACTTCTTTCTAATCTTTCTCCCAATCGACCACTCATACTTCAAGATTGATGCCGCTCGGATCCTACGGGAACGACACTTAGTCATATTTTAACTTCTTTCTGATCTCTTTTTCAAGAGGCCACTCATACTCTGAGGCTGATGCCGCTTAGATCCTACAGGAACAACACTTAGTCATTTTTTTTAACTTCTTTCTAATCTCTTTTCCGAGCGACCACTTATACTTAGTGCCTTTTAATTGTTGTTGACGTCATCATGATTTCTTAGAAATCGCTCAAATCCTTGGCCATTAATGTAAAGCATACCAACCATATCTTTTAATCATACGCCTCCAGTTCTCATTAAATGTCACCTGTGGCTGAATGCCACGTGTCACGATCTGCTGCAATCACATGTGTGATGTGACATGACTATTAGGATCTAATGTGATAGCTGTCTTTCAAATTTAACGACTAAGATTAAATCTTGCTTTCCAAAGGATTTAATTAGACGGCTCAGGGCAATCATCAATAGGGTTTTTAAACTCTTAATTTCTTTCATCGCCTTATCGCTTTTTCATTCTCGTCTTCGTCTTCCTTGCTTCCTGCCTTCTGCTCCTCACTGATGATCTTCCTCTAGTAAGTCCCTTTGCCTTTCTCCCTTTAGATCTTCGATATCTATCTTCTGTCTCATGGCGCATTCTCCTTCTCCACCCCCGGTTGTCCTCGAGTTGTGGTTTACCTCCACTACGTCCGATTTTAACGATGATGAGGTCGATCAAATGAAGATGACCTATCATATTCCCGACGACTATCAAATCGCAATCCCTTTCGCCTATGCTCGCCCTCATACGCCTCTAGACGACTTTCTTTCTTTCTTCAAAGACCAAGTCTATGTCGATCTGTGATTTCCTATTCACCCATTCTTTTCTGAAATTTATAGGTATTTCCACATTCCCTTGCAACAGTTGGTACCTAATTCATTTAGGTTACTATGCAGAGTTGTGAAACTGTTCCGTGTATACGGAATTCCTCTTTTGCCCCGCATTTTCTACTATTTTTACTACCCAAAACTATCTAAACCAGGCACCTTCCTCTTCTAGGCTCAAGGGGGCGTCGTATACTTTGAAAAGATATCCATATCTAATAAGGACTAGAAGGATCACTACTTCTTCGTCCGACTTCCCGACCGACCTGCTTTCCCAACCGACCTGCTTTCCCAACCGACTGGCAAATGAAGCTACCAAAATCCCCTGCACTGGAAAAATATCGATGGGAGCCAACCTATCTCCAAGCAACCGCGTACCTGGTCGGTTAGAAATATCGCATCCACAAGTTATTGTTGGAGGGCATTCTGTATATGTTTAGGCTGAGTCTCATCCAAGCTCGGTTGCTCGACTCCTTTGGAAAATCATTTGTCTCTCTGTCGATTTTAAATCTAACAAATTTCTTTTTCTCTTTTGCAGCCCAAGTTATGTTTAAGTCAATATTGAGCGACAGGGGCAAGCTAACTGATGCTGAGATCAACGCTAAGGGGGATGTCAAACTGGAAAGCAGTGGGAACTTGCCGGTCGGCACATCAGAGGAGCAGATCAGAGAAGCAACCTGAGCAGCGTGAAGCAGTGCCTCGGCTACCACAGGCAAGTTTTCACCCGCCTGGCCCTCCATGGTCCCAGTAGCAGTTCCTTCCGAGTCAACCACCTCCGACGAGCCCCTGATCTAGCGCCAACGCAGTAAGAGGCTCTGATCGGAGGCTTCCTCCCGCTCAGAGGCCTCAAATCCGCAACCTTCTACAGTCGGAGCACAGATCTCCCGGACCATTTTTTTGTGGTCCAGGAGATGTGCCACTCGTATTTACGGTTGGATCGTGGCCACAATCCATCCGCAAATTGTTGTGATCCCTTCTTGGGGTCATCGCCCCTATCAGGTTATAATTTTTGTTCGGAGCGGGCGGCCGGAGGACGCCCGGAGGCCTCCGGTGGCGGATAAGTGGCCAGGTTACTAGGCGTCGAGCGAGGGTATCCTCTGGGTGGCCGAAGGCCGCCCGCTCCGAACAAAAACTATATCTGGTGGGGACGATGAACCCAGGAAGGGATCGCAACCATTTGTGGTCGGATCGCGACCACGATCCGGCCGTAAATACGAATGGCACATCCCTTGGACCACAAAAGTGGTCCAGGAGATCCTGGCTCTTACAGTCGCATCAGCTCCTCGACCACCATCCGAGTGGGGCGAGAGCTCTGTTGGGACCGATGTGCCCGCTAGAGGGGGGGTGAATAACGTTTCGTCGCGCTTGCGTCGGTTTGCTTCGTCTTGTTGTTGTGCGGCGGAATACTCGAAGACAAACACTCATAATGCTAACAACTAGGATTTACTTGGTATCCACCTCAAGAAGAGGTGACTAATCCAAGGATCCACACATGACACGCTCCTCCACTATGAACAACTCATTCTCGGTCGCAGCCGGAGGCGGAGAAGCCTCGTACAAATCCACACACAACTCACACAAGAAGAAAATACACGATATAACTACAATACACCCTTCTTCTTTCTTACTTGTTGTTTGTTGTTGCCTCTTGAACCTTAAGAGAACACTCCCAAGAGCCTTCAAGAACTAGCGGTGAAGATCGGAGAAAGTCTCTGAAGATCGCCGAAAAATCGCAGGAAGAAAATCGCAAAAATTTGGCAAAGAAAACGCTTCGTCCAGGCTTTAAATAGTGCTCCAAATCGATTGAATTCATCCCCAATCGATTGCTACATCAGCACCGCTCCATCGCAGTCGCCCATCACCTGCATTCTGCGCAACGGTCACTTCTCAATCGATCGACCGATCGATTGGAACTTCCTAAATCGATCGCCTGATCGATTCAGAACCTTTCTGTGCTATCGCATCCGTGTGAGAGCTTCTGCTGCCCAATTGATCGACCAATCGATTGACAGTTCCCAATCGATCGCCTGATCGATTGGGAAACCTCTGTGCTCTCGATTTCATATTGAAATCTATCAGCCGATCGATTGAGCCTTCCTATAATCGCAGCACAGTCCAAATCGATCGACCGATCGATTTGGACCCTATTCAATCGATCGCCCGATCAATTGAACACTCTGAACTTGACTCAAACTCAAGTCCAAAGTCCCAAATCCAACTTCCACCAACCATGACCTGTTGGGTCTCCATGCCTATCATTTGTCCACACCCGACCAACCTCGAACTAGCTTTCTAGCCTCCTCTATCAGCCTTGCGTCCCTCGGATATCTCCCCATCCTTCACGCTTTGCCTTCAGGAGCTTCCTTCGGCCTCATCTTAGTTGTTGGGTCTTCCTTGCCAAGTCATACCAGGACTTACCTTGCCAAGAGCACATGCTTGGACTTACACCCTTTGCCAAGATCACACTTAGACTTTCCAATTGCTTGGCTCCTCACCAGGACTTTTTCCTTTGCCAAGATCACACTTGGACTTTCCAACTGCTCGGCTCCTCACCAGGACTTTCCACTTGCCTGGCTCCTCACTAGGACTTTCCAATTGCCTGGCTCATCACCAGGACTTTCTAAATACCTAACCTCCAGTTAGGACTTACCCAGTCAAGTCTCCTGTTAACCTTGACCTACTTGACTTGTATTCTCATCAACCTGGTCAATCCTTTGACCATCTCCACAACCGAACGATTGCTCCAGCAATCTCCTTATATTGTCAAACATCAAAACTCAAATCCTGACTCAAGCTTGACTCAACTCAAGCTTAATCAAACTGGTCAACCTTGACCTAGGGAAATTGCCCCAACAATCTCCCCCTTTTTGATGTTTGACAATACCTCTAAGTTAGACTAAATCTCATAGTCTTAACCTCTTCCTTATACCAAGGCTAAATCCCATAACCTTAACCTTTTTTTTATCACAAGGCTAAATCTCATAGCCTTAACCTCTTCTTTATACCAAGACTACTAAATCCTATAGCCTTAACCTCTTCTTTATCACAAGGCTAAATCTCATAACCTTAACCTCTTTCATGACAAGGCATGAATGAAGGTTTCCTTCATTCTCTCCCTTTCTTAAAGGGCAAACTCCCCCTGCTTGGGATGAAGGCCTAACTTAACCTTACATTCTCCCCATTTGTCACACATAAAAAACTGAAAACAAAATCTTCTCCATAAGAGTTAACTCTATGTTGTTTACAACCTCATATGTTGTTAACAACCCCACAATGAAGATCTCATATTCTTCATTGCTGCCAAAGTTCCCCCTTGAGCTCTACTTCACTTCACAATACTCATCATAGAGCATGCATAAATTTCCCAATGAAACTCTCATTCATTGTATTCAATGCTCCCCCTTGAGCAGTAATCTTCTTCTCAATGCTCATCCAAGAGCATTTTTCACTTTACCAATGAAGGTCCGATCCCCTTCATTAATCCAATGCTCCCCCTTGAGTAGTAACCTACTCCACAATGCTCATCTGAGAGCATTTATCATCCTAGCAATGAAGATAACCAATCTTCCATTGTTCCTCAATACTCGACCCTGAGTATTATCCATCACGAAGGTTTAACCCCCTTTCAAGGTCCTTGAAAGTAAATTTTCATGCATTCAAGAAGTAACGCCCCCTAAAAATATGGTCAAACTTCTGTCATTGCACCAACAATGACTTGGAGTTCCTAAATAGTTAGGAAAACCAAAACTTGAAGTTTTGAGATTCAAAATTCAATAATAAAACTAAACCTCAACCTAAACTTCACCTAAGTCTACCTTAACCAATTCATACTTGCTTGCATCATGAAAACTCCCCCTAAATGTATACAAGTGTATTCCAAAAGGTTAGGAATGGTTAATGCCCCTTGAAAACCAAAACTTAAAGTTTTGAGATTTCAAAGTTCGAAATTGAAACTAAACCTTTCCTAAACTTCACTTTGATTTATCTTAACCAATTCATACCTGTTTTCATCAAGAAAACTCCCTCTAAATGTCTACAAATGTATTCCAAGGGATTTGGAATGGTTATTGGAACTTGAAGTGGCTTAAAGTGCTGAAATCAGGTTTTTCAGGCCAAAATCAGACTTCCCAATCGATTGAAGTTGGGACTCAATCGATTGAAATCACTTCAATCTATCCATTGATCGATTCCGCAAAATACTACTTGCAGAAATTCCCTCCGAATCGATCGGCTGATCGATCCACCGACTTTCTGTTCATGGGAATTGGCTTTCCAATCGATCGACCGATCGATTAAAACCATCACAATCGATCGGCTGATCGATTGGGTTTCATTTCTCTAAAATTCAATTTCAGCAGACTTGAAACTCCCCAAAATTCTACAAACCTCTAAAAATCATGAAAACTCATGTAGACATTATTTAGGGTATATTCTATCAAGGAAAAATAATTTTCTATGAAAATACTTCCTATTTTCAAAGATTGACATAAATTTGAAAACTCTTGAAAACTTCAATGTTTTCTCCTAGTTTGTGTCTAACTTTTCAATGATGAATACTATCAAAAGATAGTCTTCACCAAGGTTTTCAAAAGCATTTTAAAAATATTTTAAAACCAATATCCAACCATATTCTTTGGGCTCAATGCACATGACTTGTACATTAACTTTCCCAATGATTGGAAAACACATAACTATGTGTTTTGATGAACCTAAAACTCAACAAAATGTACTAAATCAATATCTTAAGTTTTGTTCACCATCTTAACATCTCACTTGTATCTAATGTATACTAAAACACATACAAGTCACCTTATGGTTCTTTGTGAGATGTATATTTGGTTTTGCCCTAAACTAAAGGATCATGCATAACTATCTAGGCATTATGAAACTTATGATCATCCACCTATGATATCACTTGGTGTCATCCCACTTGTTGAGATATTTACCATTCATGATAAATGTCTTTTGTCCTTAATAGCAAGGGAATTAACATAATGCATGATGTTACATGACATACATCAAAATAAGCAATTTTCAAAATGAAAAGCAAGCTATAGCTACATGATGTATGTATGACATGACATGATATTTTTGTGTTTTTCATAATAGAAATGAATGCGACACATGATATCATGACATATGATAGACAATCAATCATGACATTTTTAGCATAAGTAAAATATATCTAGATAATCTATCTAAGTATCTTTAATTCTTAGCTAAACCTTAAAATTAACCTAGATTGCCTATTTCTTAAGGAAATGTCAAAACCTAACTTCACATTTCTTCTACCCTTTTTATTTGTGCCAATTGAAATTAAAAATTAAATCCTCAAAGTTTATTTGGCACATTTTATTCTTTCTAAGAGTGACAATTTGGATTAAGGTTACATTTCCCTTAATTTCATAAGAAAATGCCAAATTCCCAATTTGGCATTTCTTTTGCTTCCCAAGTGTGCCAATTTAACCTAATTTCAAATCTTCAAAACTTGGCACCTTTTTGCTCTTCAAGGCTTAATCACATTTGATTAAAGCATGAGTTTTCTCTTAATTCCTTAAGAAAGTATCAAAATTCTAACTCAATTTTTCTTATACTTTTCTTAAGTATGCCAATTTAGATTAAGTTCAACTCTTCAAATTTTGGCACATATATCACTCTTTCAAAGAGTAACCCAATAATCCTTTTCATTTTCAAAGGTTAACAATAACCTTGAAAATGCTCTCAAGTGTCAACTTTATCAAGGTTGGGTTCACTACCCTTCCAAATAGAGTTGACACTCTCTAGACCCATCTAGGGTGTAGAGAATATGCTCCTAAGAACCCAAAACCTATTGGTGCTCCTTGGATGCTTTAGGTACTCACTACGGATAACTTCCATAGTCACCTTCCTAAGGACCTTTCTAGGTTTCTTAGAAGCCTTGGTCACTTCTATTAGGTCACTCCTAGGAATAACTTCCCTTGTAACTTTCTTTGTGACTTTATTTGGCCTTTTTGGAGCCTTAGTCACCTTTACTAGATCAACTTTAGAGATGACCTCCCTTGTGACCTTCTTTGTGATTTTGTTAGACTTCTTAGAAGTCTTAGTCACATTGGTCTTGCCAAAAAAACCTTTAGGGATTCCTTCCCTAGTATCCTTGACTTGACCTTTATACCTAGGGTTGATCCCATAACTATATGGAACCCTATGAAAAGAAGTCACATCCTTCTTGACTTTAGGTTTGTATCCCAAACCTCTATAGTCATTGGATGGCTCTTGTCTAATAATCCCTAGGGTTTGCTCATTTTGACCCTTAAAAATATTTTTCATTCTTGCTAAGTTCCTTTCTAAGTTATCAAGTTTTGACCTCAAGACTTGGTTCTCCGTCATTAAATCCATAGATTTGGATTTTTCTTGACCCCTATGAGCATTTCTATATTTTGGCATATATCTATAATCCTTAGAGTTATTGCCTAAGATACTATCTACCTTCCTAAACTTAGGTGTGGTAGTTCTAGCATGAGGAAGAATATATTTATCCTTAGTGCCATCATGCTTCCTACTTTCATGATAATTCGCATTAAAATGATAAGGATTATTTCTAGCATGCTTTTTATCATGTGTTAAAGGAATGGATTCATTAAATGATACCTTGGTTTTTACCTTGGAAGCTCCCTCTAGACTTGTGCTTCGTCCTTTGACTTTGGTTGTTTTCTTCCCCTTTAGACATTGACTTCGATAATGTCCATTTTGGTTGCACAAGAAACACACAATGTGTTTCTTGCTCTTCTTTGTTGTGGGGATTGTCTCCTTGGGCTTCTCCTTGCCCTTGAGTGCTACTTGGCTCTTCTTCTTGGCCAACTTGGAACACTTGCTCTTATAGTGCCCATGCTCCCTACACTCAAAGCAAATGATATGGTTTTTATCTTTTACAATTGAAGTTTTTATACCTTTTCTTGTAGGGATGATGCTTGATTCTCCATTTCATGTAGCTTGAATTGTGGAGGTTGCATCATCGTCTTCTTCTTCTTCTCCTTTTAAGGATGTAGGTGCTTCCACCTCTTCAACTCTTGAGGATGTGGATACTTCCACCTCTTCCTCTCTTGAAGATGTAGAAGATCTCTCATCTTCTTCCTTCTTCTCCTCGAATGTTGACCTTATGTCAACATCGGATTGGTCCTTCTCGTCTTGGACCAATGAGCCCTTCTCCTTAGGCTCCTCTACTCCTTGGAATTGTGATAGGTCTTCATGATAGGCAATGATTTTTTTTCCAAAGATCACATGCACTTGTGCATTCACCTACACTCACAATGATATTAGAAGGTAATAAATTTAACAAGATTTTTGTTACCTCCTTATCCACCTCCGCTTGCTCCCGTTGCTCCTCGCTCCAATGTCGAGGTCGGAGGTGTTTCCCCTTTTTATCTTTAGGAGCTTCAAATGGGTCTTCCAATGCAACCCATTAGTTCTAATCCATTTGAAACCATGTCTCCAACCACGCCCTCCAATAATTGAAGTCTTCTTTGTCGTACGGAGGTGGAATTCGGATATCCCATCCGAGCGGTCCTTCAATCTCTATCTTCATCTTCCTCTAGCTTCTTGCTCTCTTGGCGGTTAGTCCGTAGAAGAGCGACCTCACTCTGATACCAATTGTTGGGACCGATGTGCCCACTAAAGGGGTGAATAGCGTTTCGTTGCGCTTGGGTCAATTTGCTTCGTCTTGTTGTTGTGCAGCGGAATACTCGAAGACAAATACTCACAATGCTAACAACTAAGATTTACTTGATATCCACCTCAAAAAGCGGTGACTAATCCAAGGATCCACACACGACATGCTCCTCCACTATGAACAACTCTTTCTCAGTCGCAGCCAGAGGCGGAGAAGCCTCGTACAAATCCACACATAACAACACAACTCACACAAGAAGAAAATACACGATATAACTACAATACACTCTTCTTTTTGCTTACTTGTTGCTTGTTGTTGCCTCTTGAACCTTGAGAGAACACTCCCAAGAACCTTCAAGAACTGGCGGTGAAGATCGGAGAAAGTCGCTAAAGATCGCTGAAAAATCGCAAGAAGAATATTGCAAAAATTTGGTGAAGAAAATGCTCCGCCCAGGCTTTAAACAGTGCTCTCAATCGATTGAATTCATCCCCAATCGATTGCAACGTCAACACCGCTCCATCGCAGCTGTCCATCACCTGCATCTTGCGCAATGGTCACTTCCCAATCGATCACCCGATCGATTGGAACTTCCTGAATCGATCGCCCGATCGATTCAGAACCTTTCTCCCCAATCGATTGCAACGTCAACACCGCTCCATCGCAGCTGTCCATCACCTGCATCTTGCGCAATGGTCACTTCCCAATCGATCGCCCGATCGATTGGAACTTCCTGAATCGATCGCCCGATCGATTCAGAACCTTTCTGTGCTCTCGCATCCGTGTGAGAGCTTCTGCTGTCCAATCGATCGACCGATCGATTGGCAGCTCCCAATCGATCGCCCGATCGATTGGGAAAGCCTCTATGCTTGTGATTTCATATCCCAATCGATAGGTCGATCGATTGGGTCTTCCCACAATCGCAACATAGTCCAAATCGATCGACCGATCGATTTGGACCCTATTCAATCGATCGCCCGATCGATTGAACACTTTGAACTTGACTCAAACTCAAGTCCAAAGTCTCAAACTCAACTTCCAGTCAACCGTGACCTGTTGGGTCTCCATGCCTAGCATTTGGCCACACCCGACCAACCTCGAACTAGCCTTCTAGCCTCCTCCATTAGCCTTACGTCCCTCAGATATCTCCTCATCCTTGACGTCTTGCCTTCAGTTGCTTCCTTCGGCCTCATCCTAGTTGTTGGGTCTTCCTTGCCAAGTCATACCAGGACTTACCTTGCCAAGACCATATGCTTGGACTTACACTCTTTGCCAAGATCACACTTGGACTTTCCAATTGCCTGGTCCTCACCAGGACTTTCTCCTTTGCCAATATCACACTTGGACTTTCCAACTGCTTGGCTCCTCACCAGGACTTTCCACTTGCCTGGCTCCTCACCAGGACTTTCCAATTGTCTGGCTCCTCATCAAGACTTTCCAAATGCCTAACCTCCAGTTAGGACTTACCCAGTCAAGTCTCCTGTCAACCTTGACCTACTTGACTTGTATTCTCATCAATCTGGTCAATCCTTTGACCATCTCCACAACCAGACGATTGCTCCAGCAATCTCCTTATATTGTCAAACATCAAACCTCAAATCCTGACTCAAGCTTGACTCAACTCAAGCTTAGTCAAACTGGTCAACCTTGACCTAGGAAAATTGCCCCAACAAGCTCTTCATCCGCCGTCCTTGAGAGGACGGTCGACCTGCTGAACCGCCATCGTCCGATCGGACCCCTTCCTTATCCAAGCTGCCAGCTGGGACGACGATAGTGCTACTGATTTCCTACCTGATCCTGCCACCAACCGATCCGGCGGCCCCTACTTCAATTATTCGTTTCTCCACAATGTCCAAGTCCAAGGGCAAGGCTACTTCGGAGCCTTCAGACCGGAGCGGCCACAGGCATATTATGACCATCATCAAATTACCAACTTATGACTAGAGCCGTCAATTTGGGTTGGGCCCGTCGGGTTGACCCGCCCCGCCAAACAATTTAAGCGGGTTGGGTTGGAATTTTATTAACCCAAGTCCGTCGTGGGCCGATCCGCCTAGGCCCGCGACCCTCGCGGGCCGGCCCGCTCGGGCTTGGGTTGGTCCGCTCGGGCTTGTGTTGGCCCGCGGGTTGAAAAACATATGTAAGTTAAGTTTTAGACCAATTTATTATCATTTTTTGTTATAATTTTGAAATAAAAATAGTACTTTTCATCCAACATAAGTACTCGTTTGTGTTCATTTATATTTAAAATACATGTTTATGTATACATTTAATTGTAGAAAACTTTTTCGAAGTAAAATGTTGAAGATATGAAATATTTTCTAATTTTTTTAAAAATTGTTTATGGGTCCGCGGGTTGGCCCGCCAAACCCGCAACCCGCCTTAGAATGGGTAGGGTTGGAAATTTCTCAACCCGCCAAGTTGGCGGGTTGGTCCGCCCCGCCCTGCCAAATGGTTAGCCCGCCACGGGCCGACCCGCCCCGCCCCGCCACGGGCTGGCCCGTCTGATAGCTCTACTTATGACCATCCGGAAGATGCCAAGTCGTGCTTCCCAGAACACTAGATCAGGATACAAGGTCCGCTAACCTAGACCTGGGCAAATGCTAGGGCTAGGGCGGCGTTAATTTCGCCCGAGGAGCTTGCTGACAACTTTAGTCAGAAATCCACTAGGGTAAGCTTATCTAGAATTTCTTATTTGTTTTTCTCGATCGGTCGTAACTGACTTCTTTTACTTGTAGTTCTGGGTAGAAAATTTGGCCATGTGTCAAAGACTGGCCTTCCTTGAACATGAAAAGACAGCTACAAGCTCCGACCGGGGCGTCGAGTGCCTCACAAGCCATGGTCGATCAGCTCACTGCGGAGGTGACTCAACTAAAGGAAGACCTGGAGAAGACCTCTGAACAGCTACTAGGGTCCAAGCGAGCGCTGATAGTGGAAAAGAACAAGAATCACGACCAAGCCCTTCAACTCGATTGGCTAGCCAAGCAGGCTCATAATTTTGAGTCAAAGATTAACTTTGCCAATGCTAGGAAGCGTTGGGCCATTGAAGACATGGACATCAAAAAATAAAGAGGCCTGAGTTCTAACAAAAAAGCTTGAAGAGGTGGAGGCAGCTCTGGTTACAGAGCAAGTTACCCGAATGGCGGAACAGATGGCTAGTGAGCTCCAAATCGAGGAACACCAACAGACAATCACTGAACAAGATGTCAGGCTGCAATCACTGACGACCAAGTTGGAGACGTCCAAGGCCCAATTTACCAAGTTCAAGGAGGAAGAGCTAGGTCGGCTAAAGGCCTTCAAAGTCGAGTACCTTCGCTCGGAGGCTTTCAACCAGATACTGACCGATTGGACCTGCCGATTATTCAATTATGGCATTGATGGGACCCTTCAACAGCTGAAGGAGGGCGGCCACCTTTCCACCGAGGTCTTAGACAAGTTCATCTAGAGGAAGAAGGTAGTGGATTCGCTCCCAGATGATGTTACCGTCGATCTAGCATGATTTTCTTTCAACTTCATCCACCTCCTTTTATATCAATGCAGCATTTTTTGTAAAAATTTACTAACTTTAACTCGATGTTTGTCTGTTCTGCATTTTAGAGTTCTAGTTCATGTTATCCTTTACTTTTCGTCTCCGAGATTTAACTTCTTCGATTTACTTATCATGAGAGCAATATGAGCCATGAGAACTAAGTTTATCTGAAACTCGGCTGAACGGCTCATTATTCTAGGATATTGAGAGCGAAGACTTCGCTCGCTTATAACTTGGCCGAACAGTTCAAGAGTCTAGAGGCGCGAGAGCTCAACTCACTTATAACTCATCCAAACGGTGCGAGTCTTTGAAACTTAGGTGCAAGGGTTGTGCTCGCTTATAACTTGGTCGAACGACACAAGAGTGTGAAGGTGTGATGCTTAGCTTACTTATAACTCGGCCGAACATCGCGAGAGTCTTTGACACTTGGCGCGAGGGCTTTGCTCGCTTATAACTTGGCCGAACGACTCAAGAGTTTGAAGGTGTGAGAGCTTAACTCACTTAGAACTCGGTCGAACGATGCGAGATTCTTTGACACTTAACGCAAGAGCTTTGCTCACTTATAACTTGGTCGAACAGATCAAGAGTCTGGAGGCGTGAAAGCTTAACTCACTTAAAACTCGACCAAACGGTGTGAGTCTTTGACACTTAGCGCGAGGACTTTGCTCACTTATAACTTGGCAAAACAGCTCAAGAGTCTAGATTACTCAATAATTTTTCATTTAAACTTTCTTACATTCATAGAACAAATATTTTTTTACAATTTATATAAATTCAATCGTAAACTTACTACCTGACCCGATAGGGCTGCAGATGGTTTGCGCTTTAAGGTCACTCCATATTCCTTCTATTCTCATCTTGTAGATAATAAGATCCCAAGTTGAGCCTCTGAATCACTTTATACAGTCCACCCCATGGGACCTCCAGCTTGCTAACATTGCCGATCGGCTTGACACTTTTCCAAACTAAGTCACCGACCTGGAATGATCTAGGAATCACCCTCCGATTGTATTTCTACTTCATCATTTGTCAATATGCCATTAGCTGAATGGTTGCTTTATCTCCAATTTCGTCAATCAAATCTAATTACATAAGATGTCGCTCGGGTTGTCTTCATAATACAGTTGTCTCCGATCGAACTTTACACTTATTTCGATCGACACTACCGCTTTTCCTCCATACATCAAGTGAAATGGAATTATACAGTGACTTCTCGAGGGGTGCGGTACACCCACAATACACTTGGAAGTTTGTCGACCCAACTTCCTCTGAAGTGATCGAGCCAAGTTTTGAGTCCTTTAAGGATTTCTCTATTAGTGACTTTCGCCTAACCATTGTTTTGAGGGTAGGCTATTGAAGTGAAGGTCTGCAGCATACCATATCCGACACACCACTCTTTAAGCCTCCATCCTTAAAATTGTCTTCCATTGTTAGAGACGAGCTTGTGAGAAACGCCGAACCGACACACAATATTCTGCCATAAGAATTTAATAGTCATCTGCTCGGTTATCTTGGCGAGCGGTTCGACCTCCACCAATTTAGAAAAAAAAGTCCACAACTATGAGCAAAAATTTTGTCTAAATGGTCACCATGGGAAAATGTCCAACGATATCCATGCTCCACTGATCGAACGGGCAAAAGACAATGGACACCTTCAGCTCTTAGGTGTAGTATGTTCTAGTATTTCTGACAAGATAAGCAAGTTGCCACTATCTAAGCAGTATCTGTTTGCAGGATAGGCTAAAAATATCCAGCTAGTAAGATTTTACGAGCTAGCGAACGGCCGCCAGGATGACTGTCACAAGAGCCTTGGTGTACTTCATGTGTCCGATGCATTTGAGCAATAACCTCAAGATATACAAGTGGTCTCCTATTAATGTGAACTGCCCGATTCTCTTTTAATCAATTGAGCTTGCTCCTGGTCAGCAGGCACACTGCCCGATCGAAGGAACCCCGATTAAAGGTGTCCTCCAATCACTTGGGGTTGCTCTCTTAGTTGTTCTCTCAATATGAGCTACCAACATCACTTGCTCGATCGGCTTATCCAACACTACAGGACTTAAAGAACTTACTACCTTGGCTAGCTCGTCCATATATTAATTATCCAGATGGGGGATCTTTTGTACGATCACCTCTTGGAATCCTACCTTTAATTTTTTTTTTTGAAAGCTTCAGTATATAACTGTTGGTGCGATTAGCACTAACGGTCTAACTAAAGTTTTGATGAATGACAAAGTAGCTTAAGTTAGTTTCATATTGATCTAACACTTCTACGAAGCGCACAGAAGAAGCCTAGACGGGTCGACGGGCTGACCTGACCTCTGGCACGAAGTCCAGCTAGGTCGATGGGCTGACCTGATAGCTAGCATGAAGCTCAGACGGGTTGACAGGCTAACCAGACGTTTGGCACGAAGTCCAACCAGGTCAAAGGGCTGACCAGATAGCTGGCACGAAGTCCAGATAGATCGAAGGGTTGACCGGGCGTCTGACAGGTAAGTTAAGGTAAGTCACTGGAGGGGAGTAACTGTGAGGACGCGTTCCCGGGAAGGGAACATTAGACGTCGATCCAACTTAGATCCATTTCGAAAATCTAAGTTGAGATCATGATTAGATTCCGATCTCGAGGAAACGGAATCTAATTAATACTCTGTTTGTTTGTTATAAATGTGTTAACATCTTATTTTGCAGGATAATATTATTTGTATTTTGCCTCGGACTAACTCTTTCTTGCAGGACAAGGACTTTCTGGAGAAGAGTGGTTCGGGCGCCCGGAAGGGGTCCAAGCACCCGGAGTGCAAAACTTATCCCCAACCACATCATCACGTGGAGCTTCATGTGTGTACAGGCTACGTCACACTCCAGGCGCCTGGAAGGGATCAGGGCGCCCCGAGCCTCCTATATAAGGAGGGTGAGGCCTGGAGCAAAAAACAACGAACAACAAGATCTTCCAACTATTGCTCTGCTGTGCTACGCTCCTGCAACGCTGCGAAAGCTCTTCCGACAACGCGCCCCGATTTTATTTCTTTTATTGTCGGTAGTCTTTATTTAAAAGCAACTGTACTTTCAATTGTAAAACAATTATTCAAATTGCTAGTGGATTGCCCAACGAAAGCACTCAACGAGTACGGGCCTTAGAGTAGGAGTCGACCAAGGCTCCGAACCAAGTAAAAAAATTCGTGTTAGCATTGTACTTTTTCATTCTCGATTTTTTTCTCTACTTACTCTACGATTTTTCAATCGATATTCCCCCCCCCCCCCCCCCCCCACTATCGAATTACAACGATTCAACAATAACTTCAATCTAGCATTATTTATTTCGAAAGTACCTGAGAGTTACTAAGCTGCAAGTTGAGAATATGAGCGGATAAGAACCTTGGCGGCGCCCACATGCTGAGTTGCTTGCAAACCAACAATAAAAGTTTTGTATTCTGCTTCATTATTTGTAGCCCGGTAGTCCAATCGAACGAATAGCTGCATCCTGTCTTCTAGTGGTGATATTAAGAGTATTCCTACTCCGCTGCCCCACCAGGTGGATAACTCATTCACATATATTTTCCAAGTTGCCTATGACTCGACATTCTGTATTTCAGTCATAAAATCAACTAAGTCTTGCGCTTTGATCGCCGATCTGGGCTGATATTGTATATAAATTCGCTTAGCTCCGTAGTCCATTTAATTAGCCACTCGGACGCCTTTGGTTGAGGAGGACCCTCCTAGTGTGCTGTTAGTTAACATGATTAAGGATCCAAGAGAAAGTAAGGGCATAACTTTCGAGTAGCGAGAACCAACCCGTATGCTAGCTTCTCAAGATAGGTGTAGCGATATCCAGCATCTTTCAATAAATGGCTTAAGAAGTACACCGACTATTGTTCGGCATTATTTTGTCGCACTAACGCCGATCCGACCGCTCACTCTGTGGACGACAAGTACATCCAAAGTGGCTCGCCAACGATGAGCTTTGCTAGTATAGGTAAAGAAGTTAAATAACTCTTGAGTTCCTCCAGCGCTTTGTCGGATTCTGCATCCCATTGAAACTTAGTAGCTCGGCGTAGAACTTTGAAGAATGGATGACTCCGATCAAACGACTTGGAGATGAATTTTGACAAGGCTGTAATCTGTCTGGTCAGTCTTTGAACTTCCTTTAAATTGCGCGGAGGAGGGATGTCTTGGAGTATCTCCACTTTGCTCAGATTTACTTTGATTCCCCACTCGGTTACAATGTAACCGATGAATCATCCACTCTTTACTCCGAATAAGCGCTTGCTAGGGTTGAGTTTGACTCCGTACTTTCTCAGCGCCCAACATGTCTCCTCTATATCTGCACAAAGGTCAGTAGCTTGGAGAGATTTTACCAATATGTTGTCGACGTATACATCTATATTTATGCTGATCTGCCTTCAAAACACCTTATTTATCAATCTTTGATAGGTAGCCCAGGCGTTCCTCAGCCCGAATGACATGACGTTGTAACAGAAGGTCCCGTATGCTTTGATAAAGTTGACCTTTTCTTGATTTTCCTTAGCGAGCAGAATTTCATGGTAGCCCTGATATGCATCCAGCATATAGATCAGCTCACAGCCCATCGTGGAATCCATCATCTGATTGATGCGCGACAAAGGGTAGTAGTCCTTCGGGCAGACTTTGTTCAGATCTCCGAAGTCGATGCAAACCCACCACTTGTTGCCCAGCTTGGAGACCACATTGGCGAGCCAACACAGAAACTGTACTTCACAGATGTGCCTAGCCTCCAGTAGCTTCTCCACCTTTGCTCGGATAATCTGATTCTACTCCAAGCTGAAATCCTTCTCTTGCTTCACTGACCAGGTGTCCGGTCGGGCGTGTAGCTCGTGTTGCGCTATCGCTAGCGAGATACTCGAGAGATTATGAGTTGCCCATGCGAATACATCATGATTTTGCCTTAGACATTCAACAAGCTTGGCCTTCTTTTCCATGCTCAAATCGACCGCGATAACGGTTGTGACCTTCGGTCGACTGGGATGCACTTGAACTTCCTCCTCTTCATAGATCAGCATGGGAGGCTCCTCTAGAATTGCATTTACCTCCAGCCGTTGAGCCTTCCGAGTGGCCCGCGACTCAATCTTCACTATTTCCACATAGCACCAGCGAGCTGCTAGCTGGTCGCCCTTATCCTCGACGACCAAGTTATCCACAAAAACTTGATCTTTTGACAGAACGTGGAGATGACCGCTTGGAACTCATTAAGTGTTGGTCGACCCAATATAACATTATAAGCGGACGACGTGCCCACTACAATGAAATTTGTCGTCCTCGTCCTCTTGAGCGGCTCTTCTCCATGTGATATGGCCAGTTGAGTCTGGCCGATCGACAACACCTCATTACTTGTAAAGTCATATAACGGAGTCATCATGGGCTGAAGCTCACTCCGATCAATTTAGAGTTGATCAAAAGACTTCTTGAATAAAATATTCATCGAACTACCTGTATCTACAAAAGTACGGTGAATATTATAATTAGCAATTATCGCCTTGATGATCAAGGCGTCATCATGAGGGACTTCTACTCGCTCTAAATCTTGAGGGGCAAAACTGATCTCTGGTTCCTCTGCTCTCTCTTTGTTACATCCGATATCATGGATTTTCAACCGCCGGGCATGTGACTTCCGGACCCGGTTGGAATAACCGTCGGTCAAGCCTCCCGCGATCATGCCGATGTCGCCCTGAGCGGCATTGCAGCGATTCTCTTCTTCCCGGGCCGACGAGCGTGATCGCTCGATAGATGCTCGAGCAAGCCTTTGATGATCTCTTTGCTGGGCTGCTATTGGTGTTGTTCAGTTGCAGGCCTGCCTTCCTCGTGTTGCCCACTTGATCGATGATGATGTCAGTAATCAGGAGATGGGATCGACGACGAAATCTTGGAGTCAGCCGGCGTGACTTTGGTTTGAGATAGTAGCAACCTCTCGTGTTGTGGGTTGCCAAGCGATGATAAGAGCAGAAGAGCAGAGTCCACTATCGGGGCTCAGTAAATTTCGGCCACTCTGCCTCCACATGTTGGACTGCCTGGGCTTAAGGCTCCTAATGTTGCTGAATTGCACCCGCTCGGGGCCCCTTTAGCGATTGGTGAATGTGGGTTGCTCGGGGCTTTGGGACGACCGCCGGCTCAGGAATCACTTCCTTCTTCCGAGCTGACTAAGCCTCCTCGACGTTGATGTACTTAGTGGCCCACCCCAACAGATGGTCAAAGTCTTTCAGGGGCTTCCGGATCAGTGAGAGAAAGAAGTTTCCATTTGTAAGTCCTTGGGAAAAAGAATTTACCAAGATTTCCGAAGTGGCCGATGGGGCGTCCATGTCCACTTGGTTGAATTTCTTAATGTAAGCCTATAATGCTTCCTTAAGCCCTTGTTTGACCGCGAACAGGTTCACGTTCGTCTTCTAATAGCGGTGACTGCTAGCAAAATGTTGTAGGAAAGTCGTTTGAAGTCTTTAAAGCTACATATGGATCCGATCGACAAGTGTTTGAACCACCTCTGCACCCATTCGAAGAGCGTGGTGAGAAATACTCGACACTTGACTCCGTCGGTGTACTGGTGGAGTGTGGTCATGTTATCGAACTTGATTAGATGGTCTTCGGGGTCAGTTGACCTCATGTACTCTCCAATCATCAGAGACCTATAGTGAGGTGGCAACTGATCGTCGAGGATTTCTTGGGAGAACTGCTCGTTGATTCGCTCGAGAGAGTCATCAAATCAGGGTGCCTTGCCTCTCCACTCATCCCGGACGGGCACGTTCTTGGAAGAGGATCCTTGTGTCCTTTCAGTTCAGCCTTGCACTTCTGAGGGCATGCAGAATAACGCCGAGTTATATGGGATCAGCACGTTCAGTGCTTCCCTGAAGGCTCCAATCGGCATGTTGTTTGTCTTGCGACCGACGGGATCTTTTTCTTGGGCTCTCGGGTCGGCTCGTTGGCCTATCACCAACGCTACCAATGCTACTGCGTTGTTCGGCGCTTGCCAATCGGCTACTGTCTCTTGTTGCTACTGCGCCATCTTTGCAGCCCTGGTACTTATCAGCATCTCTAAATCTTCCTAGATTAGCGTCACGGTGATAAGTCATCTAGCGTCTTCAATCTTCACGTTTGAGATACAGGTGAAGTTCCCATAAACAGTGTCAAATATGATCCTGTCTGAAAACAAAGAAGATGATAAGCTGGGAACATGACTCTACAATTGACTTGATGGAGACCCTTCGCTGTCCTACCAAACCAGGAGCGTTAGTGTCAGGCCGAGAAAGGGTTCCCAGCGTTGACCCTCCGACACTCAAGTCAGTACTCGACTCAGTGGAGAAGAACAGTATGGATAGTAACTAAAATATGTAAAATAACAAGATATCACATACCTCCTCCTGTAAATAAAAACCCCCTTTTATAATGTCACTGTATCATCTGTACACATCTCAAAGCGTATGCATGCCTTCCAAAGTGTCTTAGAAAAACACAAGTCAAAAAATGTCCTTGACATCTTTCCTTAAACGAGCACATAAATATCTGATATGACAAGTTGGAAGATTCTAAAGTATGATTTATCTGCTAGACATACTTTGTTGTTAGTGATACAAACTTTCAAAAGGGTATGATGAGATATGTAGGCGGATCCCACTATAGGCTGCCGGAAGCCACTCGGTGGGAATGTCTCAGCTCGGTCGTACTAAACAGAGCTATTTTCCTTCACTTTCCTATTGTCGGAGGGTCACCTTTTGTCCGACCGGACATACCATCTAGTCGGCAAGAACGGTGATAGAGATTTACTATTTGCCTCTTGACTCCAGTCGTAAGTTTTGAGAGGATAATCGTCCGGATAGTCACGTCCAACCAGCTTTGAGGGCCCGTTCAACCAATTTCGCCTGCTATAGACAAGCTTTTGACTATTTTAAATTTGACCTCCACGTCATCTGTTCTTCCCCGCTTTGACCCCTCTTTAGTAGGGACCCCTCTTCACCACCATATCACATGTGACAGTAAATAGACCCTTGCATTCAAGAAGTGATCAAACACGATGGCAACCATCATCAAACTTTATTATTGTAAAAACTAGAAGAGTGAATAAGTTTAATGGATGTTTCAGAAGTCGCCAAAAACTGAGTAAAAATAAAAAAAAGTTGTTCTTGCTTTGTATGGTGGTTGGTTGGATCCAACAATTAATACCTGAGCAGCAACACTACAACACTCCTATTGAAACACTCAGCTACCATGATCTCTACACAGTCATCATATGCCTGCAGTCCAAATTAACCTACATGCCATGTTTTACCTACCTCACTGTTTCTTCCTTTATTTTATCACCACATTATAGGAGCAATGTGTCAGCTCAAGATGCTGGCAGCAGTGGTGTTGAATCAGAAACTCTCTTTTGCAATGAAGTTAATAATATCTTGTGGTAAGATACATAGTTCACTGCTAGTCACTCTGCCAACTTCCCTTTCAAGATGGCCTCCTAAGAAAAATCACAGAATAGTTAGATTTACTTGTAGCAATGGTGAAGTTCAGTTCACTCCTTGTATTTGTCTAATAGAGGCATAGATTCTAGTACAGAGGAAACTTCTCAACGCTATACCATCAGTTGATTTGCCCTCTGATTCTCAAGCATGTGGAATTCATTAAGGGCTGCCAGCCTTCTGTACAGGAAATAACTGATGCCGAGAAAATTTATACTGGTACCCAAAAGCTTTCCATCCCACCTCCTCTTGTTTCGTTAATGGCTGGACCAAAGGTGGTTGCCCTCTTCCCCACCAGTATTTCAAGGACTGAGCCGGTCACAGAAATCTTGCCAGCTAGATGGGCAAAGCAACTTTATTTAGTTTGCATTGAGACATTTTGGTCAGTCACCCTAAGTTCATGCAAAAGTCTGCACCTGAGGAGCTTCTTTTATATGTTTAGCTAGCAATGGAGAATGACGGGATGGAGAGGTGGAGATGGTAAGTTGTTGGCAGCTTTCAAAAGGGGGGATGCAAGAGAGAAATGGATTATGATCTTGTGTGGGTAATTTGGGATGCAGTAATGCAGTGTTCCCTGGAAAGTAAAAGGGATTCTCGTTAGCTGCATTGAAAATGTTATTGTGGAAAGTTTTGTCAGGGGTGCAATAACTAATGGCTTGTTTAAGAAACAACATCGAGTGCACGATAACTCCCCTGTCAGTCTAAAACAATATCAGTACCTTCCTTTGGATCTGTTGCAGCAGCAAACGGTATAAGCTTAATGCTTTCTTGTTGTGCTGAAATTTGAAAACTCAAATATCCACACAAATAAACACAAAATACACAAAGCATCGTAAGAAAATAACTAAACAAATTAGGAAGAATAATGGGTACTAAATTAGCTCATAAAGTTCAAATTGAAGGTGTTGGATGTTGCCAGACAACATAAAACAATGACAAAAGACCTGCTAGCTTGGATCTTGAGCAGTAGTAACTGTGGTACTGTTTCACACCTAACTCAAAGCCAAATCACAAGAGTCAAGCAACTCCTATCTGACAAGATAAAATAGTACTCGTGAAGGTTTCATTTACTAGTCTAGAATGTTATCACTCTCAAAAACAGCAGGAGGTGGAGAGTTATAGGAAGTGAAGATTTGTTGAAAAAAAGAAATCTGGAGAGAGTCAATTTCATCCATAATCTTACATAAGTTGTTAGTTCCACCAGCCAGTAGAGGTGGGGTGGTTATAGAAGAAGTAATGTAATTTCCTATGTTTAAAAACTCCTTAGCAGAGCAGTGTTAATTTTCCCATTAAATGTTTCCCATGGTGTGGGTTACCAACTTCAATGCAGAGAAATTGCATTTAATTGGATCTCGTAATGTCTCCAATTCTTGAAAATCCAAGGAGGGAAGAGACTTTGATTTCACTTATAAAAGGAGGTGGTACTGGTTGAGAGAAGCACTACTTTGGTGCTTTGTTAGAGATCATCATGGCTTCCAAGAAAGAAGAGCTTCTCATAAGAATGCTGCTGCTGCTGAGCGTATTGATATCATCCCAAGGTCTCTCTCTCTCTCCCTCTCCCCATAGTGGTACAAATTTTGTTTTCTTTCCAATTCATCTTAAATTGTTTTTTTTTCACTAACTTATTACACACTCAAGGAGATGTTACTATGCTACTGTAACCCATTTGGTTAATGGTCAGGGATATTTCTTCAAACCATCAAGTCTAAGAAAATAGTCAAAATTAAGTGCAGCATTTGAACCAGTTCCAAAAGTGGCAAGGTCTAGTTTCAGGAATATTCTTCAGAAATATTTTCCTTCTTTTGCTGCATCACTTTGTCTAAAACTGAGCTTATTATGTCTGAAAGGATGTGGGTGCTATTAGTTATTTATAGGTGATTGTGAAATATAACCAACCACAACAAAAAAGGCACCCTATGCTTACCATGATCTATGACTTCCTCTGTTGTGCAATTATTTTGCACATCAGTGGAATTCCATTAATTCTTTGAGAACTAATTACAATTTACATACCAAAAATGTTGATGTTTGTCACTTCAGGTAGTGAGTTCACCAACGTGAGAAAGAGGCACCCTTATCTGAAGGAAGCAAGCAGCTTTTCATCCTCATCAGAAAGAGGATATGACTACATCATAGTGGGAGGCGGAACAGCAGGGTGTCCGCTGGCTGCCACCTTCTCACAAAAGTTCAAGGTTCTGCTGCTTGAGAGAGGAAGCTCTCCGTATGGCAACCTCAACGTCTCCCACTTGCAGAACTTCCACATCTCTCTAGCGGATACCTCCCCATCTTCTCCTTCACAGCCATTCATTTCTACTGATGGGGTCATCAATACCCGAGCTAGAGTCCTGGGTGGTGGGAGTTGCATCAATGCTGGCTTCTACACTAGGGCCAGCCCAAGGTATGGTTTGACCATACTCTCAATTTGCACCCTTTATGTATGAATAATTAACTTTTTTATTTTGTATACTTTGATCAAAGATGGTCTCATGTTGCCTATCAATTGGCATGTCTACAAAATTCCCTTTTTGATTGTTCATTTTATAGTTCCATGTCAACAATTCAGTGAAGTACTTCCTCCAAATAATTTTACTCACAAAATCTAAACCAAGTCTGGAATTATTGATTAATGTTCCTTTCACAGACGATGGAGACAGCTCAGAATTAGTTTGGTGCCCAACTAGAACACAACACTCTTCTATGCAAAAACTATAGTTGGCTGAAAAAGACATAAAAAGGTTGACATGCATCCCACATTTGAAATATGGTTTTGAATTGAGATGAAGTGTGCTGGAGCTACTAGTGGTTGGTCTTGATGACATAGAATATCAAATTCAACATAAACTAATAAACTCATTATGCTAATTCTATATTCTTTTCCATACCCCTAAGATAAAAATCAATTGAGCAATGCATCAAAATAAATGACTTTACTCTACAATTAAGTACAGACATAGTCGCCTCCCTAATCTATAAGTCTCTGGTCAAAGATACTGGAAATTGGTTTTTGTAAACTTAAGTGATTGAATAAGGATTTAGATGACCTATTTTGCAAGTACACCATCATCATAAATAAATTTCTAACCAAAACTATTTGAGCAATGTAAGTATTGATATGGTTTATTCAGACGAGAGAATGGGCTTGTTCACAAGCATGGTTCATGGACACAAATGCATGAATGAGCATGGTCCGTACCAACGCTCTACCCAGTTCAAGCAGCCAACTAGATAATGTGCTGACCTACCAGGCAACAGATTCCAACAACTAGAGACATTCCCTACCTATCCCTTTGCATTAGTCAAAATTAATCCAAATGATATGTGCAGAGTGATAGCAAATAGATTACTGTATCAATTTACATCCAAATAGTGAAATAAATGCACATGTATCTTGTCAAGATTTTACCAGGGAAGAGGTTAGATATCTATGATGTCACAAGACAGGACTATAATCTCTAACATCATCTCACGTTCAAAGCTTAGAACATTACTTAATCATAGGAACATCGGACAGCAAGCTTGACTGAGCAGCATAATAGAAGTAATTGATGGTTTTCTTCATGAATTTATGATATTGGTGCTACAATAAGTTGACAGGAAAGGACTCAATTTATATATGAATGATTTTAAAAGGTTAATTAATAGTTTGACATCTCCAATCCTGATCCATAGACCTTTTTTATTACTTATATTTAACAACATCAGCTAAATCAAGGTATGCTTATGCATACCTCAGTTGTCACTTGGTTCATGCCAAACTCTGATTAAGCTTCATCTGCAGTTATGTGAATGCAGCAGGGTGGGATGCTCAGTTAGTAAATGAGTCATATCCTTGGGTGGAGAAGAGGGTAGTTTTCTGGCCAAAAATTGCACCATGGCAAGCTGCACTAAGGGATGGGTTGCTGGAGGCTGGAGTCTCACCTTTCAATGGATATACCTACGACCATTTGTACGGGACCAAGGTTGGCGGCACCATTTTTGATAGGAAAGGTTTCCGGCACACTGCTGCTGATCTACTTGCAGCCGGGAACCCCAAAAACCTCAACGTCTTGCTTCACGCCACTGTGCAAAAGATTGTTTTCAATACTCAAGGTAATGAATGCAACATATGTCTGAGGCATTGTTATCAGTCAATTGAGGGGCATGTAGCTAAAGATGAAACCTAATGCAGGAGCAAAACCAAAGGCAATAGGAGTGGTGTTCAAGGACGAGAATGGCCGGCGACATGAAGCAACCATCAAGAATGGAGCAGGCGAAGTAATATTGTCCTCTGGCGCGATAGGAAGTCCTCAGCTTTTGCTTCTAAGCGGGATTGGCCCCCGGAAGGACCTGGAGAAGATGAAGATTCCGCTGATTCTCGACAACCAATATGTGGGGAAAGGTATGTCGGATAACCCCATGAACACCATCTTCATTCCGACGAAGAAGCCGGTGCGGCAATCCCTCGTGGAGACGGTGGGCATCACCAAGATGGGGACTTTCATTGAAGCCACCAGCGGCTTCAGCCAATCCTCCGACAGCATCCGCTATCACCACGGCATAATGTCCGGCGAGGTACAATTTCAGCTTACATTTACCAACCACGGATTGGAAATTGGTGTCTTGATAAAAATTTAAAAGAAAAAAAAAACTCTGCGAATTTCACAGATAGGGCAGCTCTCCACCATCCCCCCAAAGCAGCGAACCCTAGAGGCCGCCCAAAAGTACGCCAGGAACAAGCGGAACCTCCCCTGGGAAGCCTTCCGCGGCGGCTTCATCCTAGAAAAGATCGACGGCCCGTTCTCCACCGGCGAGCTCCGCCTCGTCGACGCCGAAGTCGACACCACCCCCTCCGTGACCTTCAACTACTTCAGCGACCTGCGCGACCTGCGGCGGTGCGTGCGCGGGATACGCACGATCGAGAGGATCGTGCGCACGAGCCACATCGCGGCGCTCACCGGAGACGATGAGTACTCGATGGCGACGCTACTAAACATGAGCGTCCAGGCCAACCTGAACATGGTCCCCAAACACACCAACGACACCGCCTCCGTGGAGCAGTTTTGCAGGGACACCGTGATCACCATCTGGCACTACCACGGCGGCGCTCACGTCGGCAAGGTGGTCGACAAAGACTACAGAGTGGTCGGCGTCGGTGGCCTCAGAGTGATCGACGGTTCCACGTTTATCAAATCCCCGGGAACAAATCCTCAGGCCACCGTCATGATGTTGGGCAGGTAAAGGAAAACTTTGAAACCCCATTTTTGGTAGGAAATTTATATATTAATATAAAATAAATCAAACCCTAAATCTTAAACCCGATCGAGCCAAACATGACTCGAGCTTACATCGATCAATTAGCGTATAATTTCAAACCTATAGTGTTCTAGTAGTTTAAGATTTAGCATAATTGTATCTTTACTTAAAGTACAATTGAGAATCTTAAATAGGATTAACGATTATATAGATTCATCCTTGATTATATTTTCTCACAGTATGAATCTAAATTTTATATATCTTAACTAAGCATTATATTTTCATCACATTTATTCACATAAACTAATAGACGCGGAACATCTTAGTTTTAACACAATTGAATTATATTAAGACATGGCACGGGTGACTAGTTAAGTCGGCACACAACACTCGAAACTCTGAACTTATTGTGTTCTTTTTTTTCAGGTACATGGGAGTGAAGATAGTGAGGGAAAGATTGGGAAGGGCAACAAGAGTTTAAGTGAGAAAGGCATGAATGGAGTGCATAAAATGTGTGATTTACTTATGGTTATATGTTAAATTTGGGTGTGAAAAATTAGGCTTAGGGATGGAATTTGGAAGGTTGAAATGGTGAATTTGAATGGCGGTTGATGCACTGAATTACATGTTTGACCTTTTGAGTGATTATAATGCAACTAATTATGAGCAAAAATACAAAGAGCATCATTATGTGTTTAAAATTATCAAAGAGAATCCTTTTTATGCTTTTAGCAAAGGGAAATATTAAATGATTAGAATTTAATCAGTTAAAATATTTTTTAAAAATTTTTAAGATTATTATTAAAGATGTCCTAGTAATATTATGTTTTATGAGTTACTTATATCCTTTCTTATCTATTTTCATATTTAATTTCAAAAATAATATCTGATTACTTTTTATTAATAATATTTACTTAATTTTTTTAACTAGTTTAATTAATTTTTAAGCTAGATAAATTAAGATTTTGGCCCGTCAGATTTATCGTTTAGCAAAAAAAGGCACTTTGCCTCACAGTAAAATAATATAATTATTTTTAAGTTTCCACCCCACATGTTGAATCATAAATTAATCGGGTGCATTGTAGCTATTATGAAACCATTTGTATTGTAACAATTATGATTTGTAGCTACTACAACGTGAATATTTGATGAGCAATTGAATACAAGTCTTAATAGTTATAAAACCATACTACAATTATAAAATTATAAATATTCATTTCGTATTTTCTAAGTTGATATTTCATTCTAAAACTACTAGGGTTTCTAAATGGAAATTTCTAAGTTCAAGGAAATAAATTTCTTTTCAAATAAGTTTCTAAGTTGATATTTCATTCTAAAACTGCTAGGGTTTCTAAATGGAAATTTCTAAGTTCAAGGAAATAAATTTCTTTTCAAATAAGTGCTCTAATCATATAAGTGTCATAATTTTTCAAAAAAATAAACTTTTTAAATATGTTTTATGAAATCTCTTATGGTCATGTTGAAATTAGAGCAAAAATAAGTTATGGTTAAGTTATTATATAGGTGCAGCGAGACCGGTAAGAGGGGAATAAATTACCTGTAAAAAATAAAATTAAACCTTTTCCGATCTTCTAACTTAGATTAGTAGCACAATTAAATCAAACTTAAAAATGAACAACTAAAAAAAGTAAGAAGGCCAAAAATTAATTTGGTTATAACCTAGGTAGCTGTTAAACCAAGGTTCTGAAAGTGCTCCACTAGAATTCTCCTTTGTTGTAGGTCGAAAAGTCTCTTACAGAAGTTGACAGCTCAAAAGAAAGACTAGGAAATAGTACAAGACTTGTTGTTCAAGTTGTTGTTGAATTCTTAGGTCTAGGGATTTTTTTTGTAGCCCCAAAAAAATGTTATTCGTAGCTTAAAGGTACATTCAAAGTGGTCCAAGACATCTTCCATCAGATAGATTTTATCCGTCGAGGATAAAACTTTATCCTCGGCCAAAAACTAGTGAAAGTGTCTTCCATATATTGGAAGGTGTCTTCCATGAGGCATTGAAGGCCTCTTCCAGCCCATGGAAGATGTCTCTACAGAGCAGATCAAGCTAGTCTTCTTCATGGGTGATGTTTCGGTTATCTGGAGTTGAGATCACCCGAACTCATTTCCAGTCTTCTACTTGAACAGCCTCCCTCCCCGACTTCTCGTCCCTCGAACCGCCGCATGTATCCTTCTCGTATGCAGATGTACTATTCCACAGTACCTCGTCCCTCGGATGGACCAAGCTCATCGACTCCTTTCCCATATCATCTTTCTTACTAAGTGTGTTTTCCGCTCGACTTCTTATATTCTTAAACTCATGTACACTTAGACATATGAATCAAATATAGATAGAATCTAATTTAACTTAGTTGACCATATTAAAATTAACCAGGGTACTTACATATTATACATGTCAAATTCTATAAATCTTATTAGAAAATATTTGTCAGAGAAACAAGACTCATAGAAAACAAGTAGGACTTTCCCTCGTACTCTTAATCTAGATAGACCTTTAAATTCAAACATTATTGATCCTAACAATATATAATTATAGCTTCCAGTTAAAAGTGTTGTTGCTAAGTTCTTTTTTTCCTTTGTCTAGAAGATGAAGTGATTATATTATATGATGTCTAAATTGAAATTCTTTCGCTTTAAGGTAGGATTATAGTAATTATATGATATGATAGTAAGGATAGTGATCCCATCCGGAAGCTGAGTCGGATGGACCGTCGGGTGAGGTGGATGAAATGTTGACGAAGTCGCGACGTCCCAGAGGGGGGTGTGCTGAGATGGCTCCCGTGTTGACCAAGTCTTCAGAAGTCCTCTGGTCAATGCTACCCTGCAGCCAGCGACCGGGTTGACCCGGCCCCCGGTACCCCGATGCTCGAGGCGGATCCAATGAATATATGAGTACAAGACTAAACCATAAAATAATGAAATAAGCATAGAATATGAACCGACAACGTACCCTGGCCCAAGGGGGCGCCCTCGGATGAGACGCGGTTCGAGTTGTCGCGACCCGGAAGGGTAGATGATTCTGATCAGGCTAGATCTGACGGTGAAGAGCCGAACGAGGTGCAGAGCCGAAAGATGAGCTACATGTCGGGAGATAATAACGACACACAGGTCGGGAGATAATATCGGCACGCAGGCCGGGACACGAGATCAGCACGCAGACCGGGATAAGACACCGGCACGCAGGCCTGAAAATAACAACAATCCAAAGGCTAGACACAACGCATATAGTCTGAAACATGACCGCGACTCGCAGACCGGGATACAATAGCAGCCCAATAACCAAAGCATGAAACATCACACACGTTGAGTCGGAACATAGTGGCCGCGGGGGCTCGGATCGAGAGCACGATCGGCGTCGAACCTAAAGACAAGGGCTCTAGATGATCGAATCTGGCTGCGAGGCTACCAGCCGCGGCCCGTTAACGCACGGTGGCTGCTGGTCCGGGGGGCTACAGTGCGTGGACAGGGAGAAGAGGAGTCGGCACGGGCGAGGGATGCGATGGGAACCCTCGACCTCCTCGTTGTAAGAAAAAAAAGTGGGGAAGAGGCCCGGCTGTCCCACGGGCGTGAAGAGAGGGAGAGCTAAGAGGCGCTGTTGGCGTCAGAGAGAAGGAGCAGCGGGGAGCCACGGTCGGCCGGCGTGCGCGAAGGAGGGAGGCGGCGGCTTATTTGAGACAGGCAGTGTGATTACTTGGTGGCATCTGCGCCGAGAAAGTCGGAGGCGACGCTGGCAGGGAAAGAGACAGAGAGAGAGAGAGAGAAGTGGTGACTAAGGGGAGAGGTGGGAGAATAGAGGGAGAACGGTGGCTCGCCGGCGGTGAGGGAAAAGGCGGCAGTATCCATCCTGTCCGGTGACTGCATCGCGAGGAGGAGAAAGAAGAGGTAGGAGCTGTCGCCGGCGTCGGGAGGAGAGGTGGCGGCACGGTGAGGAGAAGGCGAGGGAAAAAGGCGGCGGCCGGCGGTCGGCGTCGGTGCCGGCGAAGAACGTGGCGTAAGAGGGCTGGCGGCGCCGAAGCAAAAACGCAACCCCCCTTGCTATAGTGCTCCTTCTCCTCTCTTAAAGCCCTAACCCACAAAAAGACCAAAATGCCCTCCCTTTCTCCCCTAATTTCTTCTCTACCCTTCTCCCCATATCCGTATCACAAGTCTCCCCCTCAAGTCTAGTCGAAGGAGGCGCAAGTCCGACTGACTAGACCCATCCAAATGAAACAGAGAATCACTACTGAATGCAGAGTCTTATCGCGGGTCTATCACATAACGTCGAATGAGTAGCTGTGGACAACGAATACCTGGGTGAGCGACGAAAAGAATAAACACCGACCGAGCGACAAAAGACATATCGAGCGAATGTCAAAAGAGCGATCTAGCAGACGTCGAACGATATCGAGTAGATGATCGAGAGATGCTGAGTAAAATGATCGAGCGATAATCAGGCGACCGAAAAGTGCTGACTGAGTGATCAAGAATGTTGAGCAAGTGGTGTCGAGCATGTGATCGAGCGACAATAAATCACGACCGATCCCCAGAGAGAAAGATGGGCGAGCAAAGTCATGAGCACGACCGAGAAAAGTACTGCCCGAGCCGTGAGCGCGACTAAGAAAAGTACTGACCAAGCGTCAATAGATCACGACTGGGCCATAGAGGGAATGATCGACGAGCAGAGTCGTGAGCACGACCGAGAGAATGTCATCTGAGAACAGTAAATCGTGACCAGACGATATAGAGACGGAGTGATGAGTAAAGCCATGAGCGCAACTGGGAAGGTGTCGACCGAGCGTCGATAAATACCAACCGGAAAAATAGTGAGTGAGGAACGCGCCAAGTTGTGAGCGCGACCGAGCGAGTGCCGACCGAGCGACCGCAAATCTTAACCTGGCAATAAAGAGCGTGACCGAGCTAGTGCTGACCGAGAAAAACCCTTAAGTGAGAGGCCGGTCAGCATAAAGCGAGTAGCCGAGTGGTATCAGCGAGTGATCGAGCAAACGGCCAAGCAACAGCGATGAGCGAAATACGAATGGCAAGCGTCGGGCAGAGCAGCGAGCGGGGCGAGTATGTCGAGCAGAGCGACAAGTAAGCGATGAGTGCCGACCCAGCCATAGCGGTAAGAGAAGCGCTAAGGATGAGTGCCGAGCAGAGCGGCGAAGCGTGCACGATGAGTGCCGAGCAGAGCGGCAAGTGAAGCGATGAATGCCTACCAAGCAACAGCAGTGAGCGGAACGTGAGAGCTGAGTGCCGGGCAGAGCGACGAGTAAAGCGATGAATGCCGACCGAGCAACAGCAGTGAGCGGAATGTGAGAGCTGAGTGCCGGGCAGAGCGGCGAGTAAAGCGATGAATGCCGACCGAGCAACAGCAGTGAGCGGAACGTGAGAGCTGAGTGCCGGGCAGAGCGGCGAGTAAAGCGATGAATGCCGACCGAGCAACAGCAGTGAGCGGAACGTGAGAGCTGAGTGTCGGGCAGAGCGGCGAGTAAAGCGATGAATGTCGACCGAGCAATAGCAGTGAATGGAACGTGGGAGCTGAGTGCCAGGCAGAGCGGCGAGTATGACGAGTGTCATGCAGAGCTGCGAGTGAGTGATGAGCGCCTACCGAGAGGTCGTTGGGCGTGAGAGCATGCTCACTTATAACTCGCATTGGGGCGAGAGTCTGGGACAGCCGACCGAGCAACTCGGTCGTTGGGCGTGAGAGCAGAGCTCACTTATAACTCGCACTGAGACGAGAGTCTGGGACAGCCGACCGAGCAGCTCGGTCGTTGGGCGTGAGAGCAGAGCTCACTTATAACTCGAACTGGGGCGAGAGTCTGGGACACTGACCTGCCGGTCGTTGGGCGTGAGAGCATGCTCACTTATAACTCGCATTGGGGCGAGACTCTGGGACACCAACCTGCCGGTCGTTGGGCGTGAGAGCATGCTCACTTATAACTCGCACTAGGGCGAGTCTGGAGGCGTGAGAGCAGAGCTCACTTATAACTCGCACTGAGGCGAGAGTCTGGGACAGCCGACCGAGCAGCTCGGTCATTGGGCGTGAGAGCAGAGCTCACTTATAACTCGCACTAGGGCGAGAGTCTGGGACACCGACCTGCCGGTCGTTGGGCGTGAGAGCATGCTCACTTATAACTCGCACTGGGGCGAGAGTCTGGGACACCGACCTGCCGGTCGTTGGGCGTGAGAGCATGCTCACTTATAACTCGCACTTGGGCGAGAGTCTGGGACACCGACCTGCCGATCGTTGGACGTGAGAGCATGCTCACTTATAACTCGCACTGAGGCGAGAGTTTGGGACACCGACCTGTCGGTCGTTGGGCGTGAGAGCATGCTCACTTATAACTCGCACTGAGGCAAGAGTCTAGGACGGCCGACCGAGAAGGTCGTTGGGGGGTTGAGCGTGAGAGCAATGCTCACTTATAACTCGCACTGGGGCGAGAGTCTGGGACAGCCGACCGAGCAGCTCGGTCGTTGGGCGTGAGAGCAGAGCTCACTTATAACTCGCACTGGGGCGAGAGTCTGGGACAGTCGACCAAGCAGCTCGGTCATTGGGCGTGAGAGCAGAACTCACTTATAACTCGCACTGGGGCGAGAGTCTGGAGCCCGCTCGGGAGGTGATCTGAAGGCTTGACCAAGAGGCAATCTGGAGGTCTGACCAGTTTTTGATATGGAGACCTGACCAGGAAATAATCTGGAGGTCTGACAAGTTTTTGATCTGAAGGCCTGACCAGGAAACAATTTGAAAGCCTGATAAAGAAGCCATTTGGAGGTCGGGCTAAGAATTGATCTGAAGATCTGACCAGGAAACAATCCGAAGGCCTGGCCAAGAATTAGTCTAGAAGCCCGACCGGGAATTGGTCTGGAAGCCTGATCGGGAATTGGTCCAGGAGCCCGACCGGGGATTGGTCTGACCCCCCGACCGAGAGATTGCTAGCAACACTTAGATCCGAGTGATCTGAAGGCCTGACCAGGAAACAATTTGAAAGCCTGATAAAGAAGCCATTTGGAGGCCGGGCTAAGAATTGATCTGAAGATCTGACCAGGAAACAATCCGAAGGCCTGGCCAAGAATTAGTCTAGAAGCCCGACCGAGAATTGGTCTGGAAGCCTGATCGGGAATTGGTCCAGGAGCCCGACTGGGGATTGGTCTGACCCCCCGACCGAGAGATTGCTAGCAACACTCAGATCCGAGACTGGTGGTACTACTCTGGTCCGAGACTCGTGGCAATAGCTCGACCCCGAACGGGGGAGGTTAAGCCTTGAAGCTCATAGAAGCAAAGCCGATAGCAACATGAGGAGATAGAGCTTTTATCATACCTGATCGCGAAGTGATGTCAACTGGCTGGCTCGGCTCAACTCCCAAATGCCCATACAGTTAGTGAGATAAATAGTGTCGATCCCTTGACTCCCAAATATCCGCGGAGTCAGGGAGAGAATAATCTGAGCCTTGACCGTCAAAGGAAGTGAAGTTCATAGCCATATGAGGAAGCAGAGTCCGTAATAATAGAAGGAAGCATAGCATCGCGAGTATAAGGAGCAGAGCCTGTAGACATAAGAGGATGCAAAACAAGTGGAGGATGTAGAGCATATAATAATAATAAAATGAATCGCCTATAGTAATAGAGAATGCTGAGCCCCTGATGAAGGGTGCAGAGACTGTAACAGTAAGAGGATGCAGAACCCCATGGTGAAGGATGCAGAGCCTATAGTGCAGAGCCGGTAGTAGTAAGAGGATGCAGAGCCTCATGGCAAAGGGTGCAGAGCCTATAATACACCTGATCGGGGAGCTGGGCTCCTGGTCCCTAATTAGAGAGTAAGGCCCCTAGCCTGTAATCAAAGAGCGAGGCCCTTAGATCCTGATCGGGAAGTCGTACTGTGAGTCAATGATCGGGGAGCTGCGTCCCTAGTGCATGAGCGGGGAGTTGTGTCCCAAGTGTATGAGTGGGGAGTTGTGTCCCAAGTGTATGTGTGAGGAGCTGGGCCCCTAGTATCCGATCAAAAATTGAAGGCCCTAGTCTTTGACCAAGGAACTAGGATTTTACTCTCTTATCAGGGAGCTATATCAGTTCCTATAATCGTAAAAGGGGAGCAGAGCTTGTAGCGTACCTGATCAGGAAGTCATGCCAACCGGCTAAGGGTTTGTCTCGGTCCCTTAACTCCCGAATACCCGTGCAGTCAGGGAAAAAACATAACGGAAAAACTAACCTGTCAGCCAGCTGAAGCTCCACTCGATCCTTCGACTCCCGAATACCGGTGGAGTGAGGATAGAAAATAATATGTGCATCGAGATCCTCCGGGATTATGATAATAGCAGAGAACCTCCCGACGTCAACCATCTTCACGTTCCAGAACAGGTTGTTGTGTTCCCAAAGACGGCGCCAAATTGATCCCGTTCGGAAGCTGAGTTGGATGGACCGAGGGTGAGGTGGATGAAATGTTGACGAAGTCGCGACGTCCCAGAGGGGGGTGTGCTGAGATGGCTCCCGTGTTGACCAAGTCTTCAGAAGTCCTCTGGTCTACCCTGCAGCCAGCGACCGGGTTGACTCGGCCCCCGGTACCCCGATGCTCGAGGCAGATCCAACGAATATATGAGTACAAGACTAAGCCATAAAATAATGAAATATGCATAGAATATGAATCGAGAACGTACCCTGGTCCAGGGGGGTCCTCGGATGGGACGCGGTTCGAGTTGTCGCGACCCGGAAGGGTAGATGATTCTGATCAGGCTGGATCTGACGGTGAAGAGCCAAACGAGGTGCAGAGCCGAAAGATGAGTTGCAGGTCGGGAGATAATAACGATACGCAGGTCGGGAGATAATATCGGCACGCAGGCCGGGACACGAGACCGGCACGCAGACCGGGATAAGACACCGGCACGTAGGCTGGGAAATAACAGCAATCCAAAGGCTAGACACAACGCATATAGTCCGAAACATGACCGCGGCTCGCAGACCGGGATACAATAGCAGCCCAATGACCAAAGCATGAAACATCACACACGTTGAGTCGGAACATAGTGGCCGCGGGGGCTCGGATCGAGAGCACGATCGGCGTCGGACCTAAAGACAAGGGCTCTAGATGATCGAATCCGGCTGCGAGGCTACCAGCCGCGACCCGTTAACGCACGGTGGCTGCTGGTCCGGGAGGCTACAGTGCGTGGATAGGGAGAAGAGGAGTCGGCACAGGCGAGGGATGCGATGGGAACCCTCGACCTCCTCGTTGTAAGAAAAAAAAGCGGGGAAGAGGCCCGGTTGTCCCACATGCGTGAAGAGAGGGAGAGCTAAGAGGCGCTGTTGGCGTCAGAGAGAAGGAGCAGCGGGGAGCCACGGTCGGTCGGCGTGCGCGAAGGAGGGAGGCGGCGGCTGATTTGAGACGGGCAGTGTGATTACTTGGTGGCATCTGCGGCGAGAAAGTCAGAGGTGACGCTGGCAGGGAAAGAGAGAGAGAGAGAGAAGTGGTGACTGAGGGGAGAGGAGGGAGAATAGAGGGAGAATGGTGGCTCGCCGGCGGTGAGGGAGAAGGTGGCAGTATCCATCCTGTCCGGCGACTGCGTCGCGAGGAGGGGAAAGAAGAGGTAGGAGCTGTCGCCGGCGTCGGGAGGAGAGGTGGCGGCACGGTGAGGAGAAGGCAAGGGAAAAAGGCGGCGGCTGGCGGTCGGCGTCGGTGCCGGTGAAGAACTTGGCGTGAGAGGGATGGCGGCGCCGAAGCAAAAACGCACCCCCCCCTGCTACAATGCTCCTTCTCCTCTCTTAAAGCCCTAACCCACAAAAAGACCATAATACCCTCCCTTTCTCCCCTAATTTCTTCTCTACCCTTCTCCCCATATCCGTATCAGATGGTAAGTACTAAGAAGTCATTACAGACAAGTTTTATTCAATTCCAACCAAAAAAACTAGAGTTATTCTAAATTTCTCATAGCATTTTTTTTTAATAAGTCTAATCCTGTATTTGCATCCTGATGGTTAAAAATCTACCGAATGCATAGCAAAAGTAGATTGGATAGCAAAGTTAAGTACGTTATTACCTTGAGCTGCAATTCTAATAACCTCATCTAGGAATTTTAATTTAAAAACTTCTCAGACTGCTTTAGCTACATCCCCTAATTAATTTTCGTCTACTTGGATCATAGTATTATCGGCTTTTTATCAAAAAAAAGTTGTCACATTTTCTTATTTACGAAAACAAGCACCTTAATTTTAAAACTACCAAAAAGAACACCAAAAATAGTATTATTCCCTTTCTACCCCCTCCCACCAATCTCCTAAATCTCCTCCCTCCAAACATCATTTTCCAATGCATTTGAGCCACATTTGTTTAGTTTTAAATTTATAATTAATAAAATGGTTCGGATGCATGCAAGACTCATTTTCCTCTTTCTTACCTCGTGGAAATCCATGGTCACCGTCCCCACCAAAACTTTGGCTTGGTGTCCTGACATCCAGGGTTTCCAACGAAATCCACACATTGTGTCCCTCTAAGGCGATGTCAAGGCTTTTTAAAGAAATCTACACATCTAAGGCGACGGACGTTAAGGGTCTCCAAGGAAATCCACACAGAGGTATATCCATTCAAGTGTTTAGAATTTTGTTTACTGAAAATACTCTCCTTTCAGAATGAAGCAAGAAATTGCTGCAGCAAATGTAAGTATCATGAACTTATTCACCTTAGAAACCCGTAGGATATATCCAGAAACCATAGGATATATCTAGAAAGCGCCTGATATAGGATCATCAGAGACTATATTAGAGCCACGGGCTCTAGAAGTTGAGCGACGACTATAAATCCTTGAGTCAGAGACTCCCATGCTGATCGGCCGGGTTTGAGTTATATTAGAGTCACGGCTCTAGAAGTCAAGCGGCAACTATAAACCCTTGTTTCCATCGACGGTCGAACGGCGACCTTAAACCCTTATCCCCATCGACGGTCGAGCGGCGACCTTAAACCCGTACCTCCCTCATTCGGGGTTGAGCGATTTTCACTGGTCAGAGACCATCTTATCAGAGCATCTATCTCTCCTGTTCGGGGTCAAGCGATCTTCACTGGTCTAGGACCAGCTTATCGGATCTCGTATCTCCCCCATTAGGGGTCGAACGGTCTTCACTGGTTGTGGACTAGCTTATCAGATCTCTTATCTCCCTCGTTTGGGGTCGAGCGGTCTTCACTGGTCGTGAACCAGCTTATCAGATCTCTTATCTCCCCCGTTCGGGGTTGAGCAGTGTTCACTGGTCATGGACCAGATTATCAGATCTCATATCTCCCCCGTTCGGGGTCGAGCGGTCTTCACTGGTCGTGGACCGACTTAGCAGATTCTCTTATCTCCCCCGTTCAGGATTGAGCGGTCTTCACTGATCACGGACCAACATATCAGATGTCATATCTCCTCCGTTCAGGGTCGAGTAGTCTTCACTGGTCACGGAGCATATCAAAGTGTCTTATCTCTCCCGTTCGGGGTCGAGCTATCTCCAATGATCTCAGATAGGAGTATCTATACTGATCTTGGACCAGTATATCGTCATCGATCTAGGACCGAAGTATCTTCACTAGTCTCAGACCACGTTATCCTGCAGGTTCCATGCCCCTTGGTTGCATGAGCCTTACACCCACTTGGGACACCAACGTCGTGCTTTTCACTCTCGCGATCCTCTCCCACTGAGTACTATTCGATTATTGGGCCAGCATTTTACGATCGCCTGATCGGCATCTCTGGGTCGCTCAATCAGCACTCTCGTAGTTGTCCGGTCGGTATCGCTCAGTCGTCCGCTCAGCCACACGCTTGAACTATTCGGTCGAACAGTCAACATTCTCTAGATGGTTTGGTCAGCATTTTATGATTGACTAGCCGACATTTTCTCGGTCACGCGCTCGGCTTTGCTCGCCCGTCCTCCTTCTACCCGATCAGTATTGTCTCTATTGCTCGGTTGGCACTCTTTCGGTCGCTCGTTCGGTATCTTTGTAGCTACCCGATCAGTATCACCCGGCGGTTCGCTTGACTCAGCGTCCCTCGATCATTCGTTCAATATTGCTCGATCTCTTGCTCGGTATCTGACTAATCGTCTACTCGGCATATTCTCAGTACTATTTTTCGTTGTTTGGCCAACACTTGTTTTTCTCATCGCTTTGCAAGACGCCCTCCATTCTTCACTATTCGTGGGACATTATAAGACATGCCCAGCGATTCGCCTCTACAATCAGGGGTGATCCTACTTTACGTTGGGCTTGGTCTAATCAATTAGACTCACACCTCCTTCGACTAGACTTGAAGGGGAGACTTGCGATACAGATATACGTAGAAGGACTTAGGAGATATTAAGAGAAAAGAGAAGGGCATTTAAGTCTTTTCACGATGTAGGGCTTTAAAGGAAGGGAGGAGGCACTGTTGCAAGGGGCTTTCTTTTGCCGCCAAGAAGCGACCAAGGATGCCACTGGTCGCACACACGTCGCCATCACCTCTCGTCGCCGGCGAGCCAGTGGTCCTCCCTCTCCTCTCACTGGCAGATGCCCCCGGCCTTCTCGACGTGGATGCCGTCGAGCGGCATTGCAGCCTCCTCACGCCACCTCCTCCGCCGCGCGCGAACAGGGAAGAAAGCTTCTTCTGCGTCTCTCGCCGTCGCCGTCGCGCCGTCTCTCCTTCTCCTCTCTCCCTCTCCGCTCGCTCGGAGACGCCTCCGGCCACCACTTCTCTCTTCATGCGCCGACCCTTCTTCCTTCTGCGGTTCGGTCGCCGCCATCGGAGGGGGCTCGTCTCTTTTCCGCCGCCACCAGGGCCTACAGCCAGCACACGCCACAACACCTTTCGCTGGCAGCCACCATGCGCCGCAGCTTCTTTAGCCGGCAACCACCACGCGTTGCTGCCTTTTTCGTCGGCAGCCACCGCGCACTGCAGCCTCTTTCTCCAGCAGCTAGTGCGCATCGCAACCTCTTCCGCCAGCAACCACTGCGCCGCAGCCCCCCTGTGCCGGCAATCCATGTGCCGACAGTCCACACGCCAACTTCGCCTAAATTCCAATTCTGTGTCACTATTGTGTTCCAACCCTTGTGCCGATCCAGTTTACGTGTCGTATCCTGAGCTACAGTCGTAGTGCAACCCATTGTTGTGTTTCGGCCTACGCGCCTTGTGGTGTTTCGGCTTGCGTGTCGATGTTATATCCCGGCCTGCGTGCCGATGTCATCTCCTGGCCTGCGTGGCTCCATTATCTCTCGGTCGGCATGGCATTTTCCGGATCCAAGTCGCGCTCAGCTCTAGGCAGGCAGATCCGGCTCCTCAGCTGACACATTCATCTATCCTTCCGGATCATGATGACTCGATCAACATCGTGACCAGCTCACTGATGCATCCGAGGGCATCCCCGGGGCCAGGGTGCGTCACTGTACTCATCCTGTATTTATTTTGTTGTTCTACTATTATTCGGCTGCTTATATATTCGTGGGATCCGCCTCGAGCATCGAGGTACCGGGGACCGGGGCAACCCGGTCGCTGGCTAAAGGTATTGTTGACCAGAAGACCTCTAACGACTTGGTCAATACAAAAAATAACTCACCATCCAGATCATGGAGATGTGGTCAACATTCCAGCCACGTCACACTAGCAGTTCTATTTTCTCAGATTCCCGACAGGATCAATCGCGATTCTATAAACTATGATTATAATAATTATGAAATCATAACTGCTATAATGACCTCGATTGATTTAGAATTTAATATGAGTAGTGTAATATAATAATGAGAATAATATATTGAAAGATAATTAAATAATTATATATATATATAAGGCAATTTTTTTCATCTCAGTGCTTCGTCAATCCGTCTCTAAATTAACATAAAGGAGATAAATCACGAGTGACTATTAGTCATTAGTTCAGTGGCCAAAGCATGGGAATAGACATGCTTAGACGCGTCGAGTTTTGACCTCATGATCAAATGTGATAACACCCTATGTAGGCCAAGGCATGAGGTAGGTATGCTTGAACGAACCGAGTTTTGATCTCATGATCATCAAACGTCTCAACATTTGATGTTTTAACCACCACATCGCCCCCGAGGGGATAATTGAATGATTATATATGATAAACCCAGCTAGTCCTGGGTGACCGGCCTAGTCCCATAACATTTTTTCATCGGCCACCAAAGTAAATCGGGAAGCGATCACGACGGATGACCTAGAAGTCGAGTATCCTTTGGTTGTGCACCCCATTTAGAGAAAAAATTTCTATAAATTTATCATAGTTAGGAATCAAACCGTAAAACCATGAATAACTAATTGATAATTTAAATATCCTATTATTATACCATAATCTCAAAAATAATTAAATAATTATATATAATTAATCAGACTCGATAACATTAAATTTAGGATCATCGATCCAACTTACAGAAATTTTACGCGGGCCACCGTGATACATCCGTGGCAGGTGGAGCGTGATTAGTTTTTTTAGTTTTTACCCAATGTCATCTTCCATCTGTAACTACTAATTTAATAAAATATTTAATTAATAATTTATTCTGGATTAATTGTACTTCATACTAATCTAATAATCGGATGGTAAAACTTAAATACCTGAATAATAATATAAAATATATATAAAAAAACTAAAAAAGTGATCATCTGTTTATTCCTCGTGCCTTTTCATTCCTGCTACCTCCCAAAACAAAGCACAAGCGTTCTGTACACTAAAACATTATTCCTCCTCGAATCATTCTTCCGAAAAACAATTAACTCAATTATTAATTGTGTACACAAAGAATAACGAACGATCATTTATTTACATAAAACAGCTCTTAATTAATCCACCATTAATATGATGATTGATGAGACAAAGTCAACGACCAGAGTCGTCGCAGGCCATGGCGTGAACTATGATTATTGATCTACATGATCGCAATTCAATTCTCCGATCGCTGCTGCTTGCTGCCGAAGCTCAGCTGGCGGGCGTAAGCGACGACGGCCTTCGCCCACCGCTTGATCTCCTCCTTGATCTTCTCCGGGTCCAGCTCCCTCAGCGGCCGCCCGGCCTCCAGAGCGAGCTCCAGCCCGGAGACGCACCGCTCGTAGACGCTGCTGCCGTCGCGCCTGCGGCGCCCGGCGGCGGAGGCGGCGGCGTCGTCGTCGCCAGAGGCCGGTACTGCCGCCGCCGCAGCCGCCTCAAGGTCTTTCTCTCCGACCGACATACCTCTCGATTCTCTTCCAATTAAATTTCTCGAGAATATTCATGTTTATATATACACGCGCGGATTCATTCGATTAAATTCCATGGATTTGACTTGAAAAACTAAACACGCTTTCAAAATATTGTACTTTGTCCGCACGTATTGGTTTGACGATGCTTGGAAGAAGTGGCAAGGTTTCCAATTCCAGGTACTTGCACGTTTTGATTTGGTCTCGTCAGATCACAATTCAGAAACAGACGAATCCAAAACTTCTCAAAGTTTTTTAATTTTTTTTAATGATCACCGAGAAAATTTCTTTTTATAATTTAAAACTTTATTCTGACACTGCCGGGAGGGAGATCTCTTCCGGGCCTCGCTCTATATAGACGGCCCAGTAAAGCGTTCGATAATACGGTGATAAATGTCAACTCCTTGAAAAGTAGGTTAAAACATGGAAGACCAGTTTAGGTAATGGTCAAAGTTAATAAGAGGTCAAAAATATCAGTAACAGTAATTTTGACCTGGCTTCTAGTTTGGTTGAATTTTGCGTCTCAACTCGATGCCAGCAGGCCATCATCATCATTAAATAGTAAATACTCCCATCCACGGCTTAAGCCGATCCGACTTTAGGATTGACTGGTTCAACGTTCTCTCACTCAATTTAAGGGATAGGCTGAGTGAGTGCTGAGTTGAATGCGGCGCTCTATAAGGTTGAATGGGCGTTCTCCTCGTCAATCGACGGTTGACTGGCCTATAAAAGAATCTGTACATCTGTTATGTCGTACTTTTATGGAAGTTTGTGTCGAAAAGGATAGAGAACATCCCGTGGACAAATTATACTTTATAAACTTTCAGCTCGTTAGGTCACATATATTTAAGTGCTCACTTAAGTAAATGTGTCAGAGACACTTTATAGCTTGTCTTTTCCTAGTAATGTTTTGGGACAACGTGTTAATACTTTGAGAGACGTGCATAAAGCAACAGTGACACTATAAAAGGAGTCTTCATCTACAGACGGAGGTATGCAATGCTTCATATTTGAACACACTCATTGCTATAATTTTTATACTGTTCTTCTCCTCATACACAGATCACTGACTTGAGCGTCAAAGAGCTAACGCCGGGGACCTCCTCTTTGGCCCAATACTAACGCTCCTTATGTTGCAAGATATCTAGAAGTTTTCATCCAATCAACAGCAGAGTTTTGTTTCCAGCTCACCTTCTTCACCGCTTTCGGACAGGATCATATTTGACGTCGTCTGTGGGAATATCACCTATATCTGAGATGTGAGGATGGAGGATGGAGGATGGAGGATGTTGAATAACACACAAATGTGATGTTAACATCAGAAGAGTTAGAGATATTGATAAACGTCTGAGTTGCAAAGTGATGCAACAACAGCAGAAGATAGCACCAGAGGGCCGAACATTGAACGACCGGGCCATGTCTGTTACTAGCTAGTAGGCTGAACGTGGGACCCGAGTGGAGGGTCACACCAGGCGCTAGCTGAACCACTAACCGACGGGCGCTTTCCACAAAGAACATGTTCCGCCAACCAACTTATCACCAGCGCCTAATGCGTTGATTCCATACCACAAAGCGTTATTCAGAATGTCTTCAGAAGGGCACGACCGAGCAGAGAGGACACAAGGATTGTCTTTCAAGAATGCGCTCGCCCGGGATGCTTGTAAAGCTAAAGAACCCCGAGCAGACAACTCCCCCGAGCAGATAACTCCCCCGAGCAGATAAATCTACAGTTTTCCCAAGAAATCCTAGACGACCAGCTGCCTGCTCACTTTCAACCCTTTTTGATCGGGGAGTATGGAGGATCGATTGATCAAGAAGATCATTTGCTTAAGTTTGACAACATGGCCACACTCCACCAGTACACCAATAGAGTCAAATGTCGAGTGTTTCTCACTACGTTGTCTAGCTCGGCACAGAGATAGTTCAAACGATTGCCGACCGGATCCATCCACAACTTCAAGGATTTCCGAGCGACATTCCTCTAACATTTCGCTAGCAACCGTCGATATCAGAAGATGATTGTGAATTTGTTCTCCTTTAAGCAAGGACCCAAGGAGACATTACGGACCTTCATCAAGAAATTCAACCAAGTGACCATGGGCGTTTGATAAGTGTGCGACTGTCACTCGCTCATATCAAATTAATAATTTCTACTCAACCGAACCCCTTAACCTATACTAAGGCAGTATAGTAGAGGACCGATGTTAGATTTTGAGGGATGTCCTAAGGCAATCGCTTTACAATTTTTACTAAATATAGAGTCACTATTTGAATGCATATTATATGTTTGATTGTCTTAAACTCATTTATTGAATATCCGCAATACAATTCATAGCATGAGAAAAATTGTGATTGGACCACAACTAGTGATTATCTCTACATGTGCAATTATGAACGTATTGGAATTTCACTAGTCATTGAATTGATGCATTCAGACATCATCAATTTTGTAAGACTAGCATGAGTTATACTCCTTGGTTCGCCAAGCAGCAGTTTTTTCACTGGCTGGAAACATTAGGATATCGAGAGTTAAACGTGGATGTTAGTTATGGTAATTAGTTCATTGGAGTGACTTGTTGTAAGACTTCATATGATTATCTATATATATGGATATGTCTATGAAGCTCTTACTACAACTCGAGTGCAAGTTTCCTTCGACTTGAGGTATATAAGTCATCTTGGTCATGGAGACTTATACTTTGACATCTTAAGTAAGCACCTCATTGAGGTGTGGACATGGGATGATTGGTTATAAGTAGAAATGCCCGAAGATGTTTGGATAGCCTACAGAGGATTCACCGCTCCTTGCGAGGAGATGAATACCCTATGGTTACTCGTTAGGATTATTACTCAAAATTTTTTGTCAAAACATCACATGTTAAGAGTACGAGACTCTTATACACATCTACGAGTAATTTCAATCCGTAAAACGAGGAACTATTACTTGGGCTAGGTGTGACATAGTAAGTCTAGTGGAGATAGATACATAGACCATGTCCTAAACCAAGCGGGTATAAGACGAGTGAAAGGAACAAGGCACGACTCACTGTAGCTACTAAAGGATTTAGAATTAGTTCTATGATCAACTATGATTTTCTGGCTAATTAGGGATCATGATGTACTACTAGGTATCACTTATGATCGTTCTATAATTAAATAGTTAATTATAGACAACCAAGATAAACTGGGAACTTATTGATTCACACGCACTAACGAGTCTCTAAAAGATGTAAAATAAGTTAAAGAATAGGATTCTTAGATCAAGAGATAAATGTTTGATTGAACCATACATAAGACAAATATGAAAATATTTGTCATAATAGAAGCGTGGATGTATTACATCTCTTATAGTAGAGTTACATCATATTTGGTTTAATCATGAATTAGTCATGAATCAACTTGGTTTAGTTATGAATCAAACCAAAGAGTTAATGAGTTAATTTTTGGTTAAGAGATAATGGGTTGGATTTGGACTTTCTAATCCAACTCATTAAAGAGGATTATATATAGATGTAATTGGGAGAGAATTAGATACAAGTTTCATTATTTGGTTGATTGACTTTTGGAAACTCAATCTTCCTCTCCCTCTCCTCTCTCTCCCACCGCCAACAAGAGGGTGCTTGTTACCGTGACCACCACAAGGGAGAAAAACTCTCCCTTGTGTGCTTCTCTCTTCTTTTTTTTTTATTCCTCTTCTTCGCTCGTGGCTAGTAACTTTCGAAGAAGAGGCTTGTACTCAAGGAGTTATCTTGAGGAGCTCAGCGTGGATACGAATAGAGGCGAGGTTCGACAACGTCGCTACGGTTGATTCATTCTCGTTACAGGTCATCCATAAGGTATACTTAACGTAAATTTACTTCTCATAAAATTTTAATTATGCGATCATATTTGACATGTTGTATCCTTGTATGCATGTAATCTGTGTGATATAATAATTAGGAATTATTATTATTTTTATTTTTCACTGCACATATTTACAAAACGTGTTCTAACACGCACCTGCATCGAGCATATCCCAACAACCAGGACATCTCTCTCGTGGAACCAGTGATATAACATTTATTTTTAGACGGAATCTAACAATGGGATTTATTTTGAGGTTTTCTAAACCTAATACAACAAATGAAATCCTAACTAATCACTAAAGATGAACTCTCAGCATAGTGTCACTCTATGTCATAAGGATCTCTTCTATAAAAAAAAACATGCATAAAGAAATTAACCAACTATCATATCTACCCATTGAAGATTTCCCTGCACCGCATTGTCACACTACAACATAAAAACATCTATCAATAGGCATGATACAAAAATAAATAGAATTGCAAAACATAAATTAAATTACGCAAGTGAACTAAACAAAGCTAAATAACAATTAACAAAATCTACTTATGTATAAAAGATAAATTTGTATTAAATTGTTACCCAATGATTCAACATCAACAATCATACATGAACGGAACTAAATAAAGTACAATAATAAATAAATAAACAAACAAACATGCATAAGAAATTAACTATAAAATCAAACACGAGAAGTGTTCTGCAGAACCACCGAGGAAGAAATTTGTTGTCACTCATAAAACTTCCTGACTTCGGTGGACGGTGACACTGCTAGTCGAGAATGTAAGGGCATCTCCAATTGTTAAATCTTTGAATGAGCTTTTCTTAGAATTCTAACATGCCACGTCAACATTATAAAAACTCATTGAAACATTCCCAATCGTTAAAGCTTTGAGTAAGTTTTTTTTTTTAATTCTCTCCACATGTAGTTGCATGGCTCCATGCATATTACATCAATTTCAATACAGATCTACTATTCTCTCCACAATTTAAAAAAAAAACCTGCATACAATTGTTTCATTTAATATCCTTATATAGTTTTCATTTGATATTTTAAATAATTATAATCTTTAATTTAAAAGAAAAATATATAATTTTAATTATTACTAATTATTTATAAAGTGAAACATTATAATTAGCACATTGATAACCATGATTTTACTGTATTATTTTGATTCATACATGCATGGTTTGATGTTATGTTCATAGATAAAACCTATATTTGCATCATATTTCGTGCATTGTATGTATTCTTGGACTTAATTGCAAATTATTTTATTTTTGTGTTATTTGATGCTAATATTTGATTCTTATTCTATAGGCATCAAAGGATCTTAGATTTGAATCTATTCGAACCGAAGTTGTGCTCAAATCGGAGTTTAAACGAGAAGATCAAGTTGCGGAGCATTATGGACCATTCATCAAAGATTAGACAGATCTGAACCATCCATTGAAGATCTGGTCCATCCGACCTAAGGGAGACTAGATCTAGACCCTTGATCAAGATCAGCACCCTCGGATCGGATTTTAGGCAACTTTTCACCGTTGATCAAGTCCAAATCAATCACAGTCGTCCGTTTAGATCTGGATCTGACTCAAAACAGAAGCTACAGTAGCTTCTGTTGATACAGTCTGACCTGGCTGTTGTTTTGATGTTGACACTGATTTAAGTCTATATCAGATATTAATTAAACTCAGACTGATTGATGATCGAGGTTGATCATGAGGAGAGGAAAAGTCCAAGTACGGATACTTGGCACGCAAAGTCAGAGAGGGCTCGGTAGCTCGTTCTCTGGACCGGACGAAGTCGGAGAGGGCTCGGCAGCTCGTTCTCCGGACTAGGTCAGAGAGGGCTCTGTAGCTCGTTCTCTGGACCGGACGAAGTCGGAGAGGGCTCGGCAGCTCGTTCTCTGGACTAGGTCAGAGAGGGCTCAGTAGCTCGTTCTCTGGACCGGACGAAGTCGGAGAGGGCTCGATAGCTCGTTCTCTGAACCGGACAAAGTCGGAGAGGGCTCGGCAGCTCGTTCTCCGGACTAGGTCAGAGAGGGCTTGGTAGCTCGTTCTCTGGACCAGGAAGACGTTAGGGTTTAGGGATGGGAGGCTCTAAAACTAACCTAAGGACATTGGATCGGTCTGTTGACCGATCCAGTGATACTCTGGTTGTCAGGATCGGTCGGCAGACCGATCCAGTGATACATGAGTCACCTGATCGGTCTCGTGACCGATCAGGAACCACATAGAAAGTTTCTGTGGGTTATCTGATCGGTCTGTGGACCGATCAGGAACCACACAGAAAGTTTCTGTGGGTTATCTGATCGGTCTGTGGACCGATCAGTAACCACACAGAAGCATTCTGTGGGTTATCTGATCGGTCTACAGACCGATCAGAAAGAAGCGCTGGGACTCAAAGTGCTAGGGGGGATCGGTCCACAGACCGATCAGACACTTACCAGACCGATCAGGATGAGCCCTGATTGGTCCAGAGAGCTATGGATCGGTCTGTTGACCGATCCACAACATGTCGTTTGTGTCTGCTGCTTCTCTGATATTTCTGATTCACTTCTGATTCACCTGATCAAATCATCTGCTGTGAGATTTTTAAGTTGCAGGTTGCAGGTATCGTGCCATTGGTTAATTTCAAATGAAGCTCCATCAGAAGAATAAGAACAAGCGCCCTTTATGCTGTATTTCACTGCAAGTGATACAATTCGAGCTTCAACGTTCACTGGCCGCGATCAGTTGGACTCTTGCTCATTGGTTCGAGCTCAGAGACACCAGTGAAGACCATAGATGGTATTGGTGTGAGTTCAGAGAACCAGATGAAAAGGAAGAGTGATTGGCGACGCCTGAGTTGGTTGCAGCGATTTGACACAGGTGACAGTGATTCGGGACAGTGAGAAAGCAGAATAAGAAGGAGGAAGAAGAGAGGTTTGCTAAGGTGCTGAAAAAACTCTGTCGCTCAAGCAAGAGGCTGTGTCGTTGAGCTCTTGGCTGAAGCTTCCTTCTGTCTTTGCGTTTTTCACTTCGTGACTGTAAGTTTCATTTGTTCATTCCTTCAGCCACCAAAACTCTGTAAGTCATTGTGCTTTGTTTTCAAATCAATTCTATGACTTTTGTGGAGAGGTTACTCCACCGAGAAGGAGAAACACTTAGCCGAATTTTGTCCGGGGTGTGATCTACCGAAAGATCAAGGGATCGTCCACCTTACGGACACGCCGAGGAGTAGGGGCAAGTTATCCCTGAACCTCGTACATCGTTTTGTTAGTGGTGGTTTGTTCTTTTCCTTGCATCAGTTTTCATTTTACTTATTTCCGCTATGCTAACAAACTCTTGTGAGGAAATTGATTGGATTTTTAAATGAGGCTATTCACACCCCCCCCCCCCTCTCTAGCCATCCGAAGGTCCTAACAAGTGGTATCAGAGCGAGGCGCTCTTCATCCGGATTAACACCTAAAGAGCAAGAAGATGACTATGAAGGAAGGTTTTAGTACCAATCGCCCACCCTACTTTGATGGAGCGGATTTCCAATATTGGAAGAGTCGTATGGAGTATTATCTCAAGACTGACATCTCCATGTGGTTCTCGATCAAGGAAGGGTTCACACCTCCGAAGGATGAAGAAGGTAAGGAACTAGAGTCGTCGAGGTGGTCCGCTGAGCAAACTCGCAAAGGACAAGCCGATGTCAAGGCTGTGGTCACACTACAATGTGGAATAGCCAAAGATCAGCTTGTCAAGGTAGGTCCATTCGTGAGTGCAAAGGATTTGTGGAACAAGCTCATCGAGCTCCAAGAAGGAACTCGAGACTCTCGGATCGCCAAGAGAGACTTGTTCCTAAACCAACTACAAAACCTCACCATGAAGGAGAGTGAAACGGTAAGTGAACTACACGGAAGGTTCAAGGAGATCATCAATGGTCTTCATTCCGTGGATGAACGCGTAGAAAATCACGATCTCGTAAGGTACACTCTCAAAGCTTTTCCAAGGAATGCCTTGTGGTCATCTATGGTAGATGCCTACAAGGTCTCCAAGGACCTCTCAATTGTTAAGTTAGATGAATTTTTTTGTGAAATGGAACTTCATGAGCTTGCTAACAAGAGTCAAAAAGAGAAAGGTATTGCTTTAGTTGCAAGAGAAAAGAGCAAGGATGGAAGAAGGAAGAAAGAAAAGAAGAAGGAGAAAGAAATTCCTACATCCTCATCCTCCTCCGAGTCCGATGATGAAGGAGGATCATCATCAAGCAAGATGACCAATTTCGTGAGAAGAATCATGAGAAGGAGCCGAAGATACAAAGGGAAAGGTAAGTCTATTGATCAAAATATTGATAAGACTAACGTTACTTGTTATGAGTGTAGCAAGAAAGGACACTATCGGAGCGAGTGTCCGAAACTCAAGAAGAAGGAAGAAAGGGCCAAGAAGAAGAAAGCTCTCAAAGCTTCTTGGGATGAATCCTCCTCAAGCTCATCGGAGGAAGAGAAGGAGAAAAGCACTCGTCAATTAGCACTCATGGCAAGGGAGGAATCGGACTCCGGAAGTGATACATCAACCGCGGCTTCATCATCTTCGGATGATGAAGAGGTAACCTCTCCACATTTAGAAAAATGCTATAAGACTATTGCTCATTTATCTACACTGCTTAAGAAATCAAAAACTGAAATTAAATTATTAAAAGAAGAAGTAGAACACTTGAAGACTCTTAGGGAAGATGAGGTTGATGACCTTCATCAAGAGCTTCTTGAGGATGAAAATAATGCCCTAAAGAGTGAAGTTGAGAAACTCAAGAAAATGCTTGAGAAATTCTCAACTAGCTCTAAGACCTTAGATATGATTCTAAATGCCCAAAGGGCGGTCTACAACAAGGCTGGATTAGGATACCAACCTAAGGAGTCTAGTTTCATTTCCTTAGTATCTAGAACTCAATTTCATAGATCACATGCTTCTAGGGTTCATGAGACTAGGAAGGGTGTGACCAAGGCATGGATTCCTAGGTCTTTCATTGTAGATGCATTAGGTCCCAAGATTTGGGTACCTAAAACATCTATCTTTCGTGTCTTGTAGGCATTTGTCAAGGGGGAGCATCTATCAACTTGGTTTGTTGATAGTGGATGCTCCAAGCACATGACCGGGGACAAGTCACTCTTTACCACCCTTCAAAACAAAAATAGAGGTAATGTGTCCTTTGGTAATAATGGTAGCCTTAAGGTTATAGGAGTTGGGGATATTCAAATATCCGAATGTCTCTAAATCAAAAATGTCCTTCTAGTCAAGGGGATGCCTTTTAATCTCCTAAGTGTCAGCCAATTGTGTGATACGGGTTACACAATTGAGTTTCATTCAAGTCAATGTCTGGTCAAACACATTGACACACTTGACACAGTACTAGTAGGCACAAGGGTAGACAACATTTATCAAGTATCCTTTAAAAGTGCTACTAATGCCTCTGCTAAGTGTTTCATGTCAAAAGAAGAAGAATCATGGCTGTGGCATAGAAGGTTGGCCCACGTAAACATGAAGAATATTCGAAAGCTGGCCAACAAAGGATTAGTGCGAGACTTACCAAGCATCAAGTATCAAAAGACAAAATTATGTGATGCATGTCAAAAGGGTAAGCAAACGAAAGCGGCTCATAAAGGTAAAAGCGCTGTAAGTACATCTACTGCTTTAGATTTATTGCATATGGATTTGTTTGATTGCAGTAATTTTATTTCATTGAATGGGAGTAGATACTGTTTAGTGATCATTGATGATTTTACTAGATATACATGGACCTTCTTTTTGAAAAATAAGGATCAAACCATAGATGTTTTTGTTTCTTTTTGTAGAAGAACTGAAAATGAAAAATCAACAACAATTAAAACAATTAGAAGTGATCATGGTGGAGAATTTCAAAATCATAGATTTTTAGAATTTTGTCAAGAAAAAGGATATAGGCATGAGTTCTCTACTCCAAGGATCCCACAACAAAATGGGGTTGTGGAGAGAAAGAACCGAGTCTTGCAAGAGGCTGCACGAAGCATGCTCAATGAGTACTCATTACCGAGCTACTTATGGGCTGAAGCGCTAAATACCGCTTGCTATATGCAAAATCGAGTCTTGATACATAGGTTTTTAGGAAAGACTCCCCATGAACTTTGGTTTGGGAAACCTCCTACAATTAAACATCTTAGGGTGTTTGGTTGTAAGGTGTTTATCTTGAACACCAAGGATCATCTTGGAAAGTTCACGGCTAAGGCTGACGAAGGAGTACTAGTCGGGTACTCTCTCACCAGCAAAGCCTATCGAGTCTACAACAATAGGACTAAATTGATTGAAGAGTCCTCGGATGTAGCATTTGAAGAAATCCCTAAATCAAATGATCAATCAAGGGATGTAGGAGAAATTCAATTTGAACTTAGAAATCTAAGTTTAAATGATCAAAACATAGAGAGAGTCGAAGTTGACTCCGATAACGATGAGCAAAGGCAAGAGAGAGCTCAGTCTGATCCTTTACCTGATACTGAGCCCTTGCATGTGTCTAGTGAGATCACTCATGAGGCACCGTCAACACCAAGACAATCTAGGATAGCCTCTAGTCATCCCCAAGACCAGATTGTGGGAGACATTCAACAAGGGGTTAGGACTAGGTCATTCTTTAGAAATGAGTCTAATGAGGTCGCCTTGATCTCAGAAATCGAACCAAAATTAGTTGATGAGGCATTGCACGATCCTGATTGGATCATAGCTGTGCAAGATGAGTTAGGTCAGTTTGAAAGGAGCCAAGTGTGGGACTTAGTTCCTAGACCTAAGAAGACCACCATTATTGTAACCAAATGGGTCTTCAAAAATAAGTTAAACCAAAAGGGAGAAGTAGTGAGAAACAAGGCAAGACTTGTAGCCAAGGGCTATAGTCAAGTCGAAGGCCTCGATTATGATGAGACTTATGCTCCCGTGGCTCGATTAGAGTCCATTCGTTTAATGCTAGCTTTTGCTGCACATAGAGGTTTCAAGCTCTATCAAATGGGCGTTAAATCGGCCTTCTTAAATGGTTTCATTAAAGAAGAGGTCTATGTTGAACAACCACCGGGGTTTGTGAATACCGAAGCTCCAAACCACGTGTACAAGCTCAAGAAAGCTCTTTATGGGCTTAAACAAGCACCTCAAGCTTGGTACGAAAGGTTGTCAACTTACCTATTAGAAAAGGGTTTTGTGAGAGGTCAAATAGACCCAATACTATTTCTGCGTAGAGATGGTGAAAACATATTTGTAGCCCAGGTGTATGTCGATGACATAATTTGTGGCTCAAATAACAAGGGTTATTTGAATGAATTTATTACTCACATGGAAAGTGAGTTTGAAATGAGTCTGGTGGGAGAATTGACATTCTTCCTTGGACTTGAAATCAAACAAACTCGAGATGACATTTATGTCCATCTAACAAAATATACTCAAGAGATGCTCAAGAAATTCAAAATGAGTGACTCTAAGGAAGTATCCACTCCTATGGCGACGAGCACTCGCCTAGACAATGATGAGAGTGGAAAACCAGTTGATCTAACGCAATATAGAAGCATGATTGGTAGTCTTCTATATCTCACAGCTAGTAGGCCGGACATACTTTTTGCTGTGGGCATGTGCGCTAGATATCAAGTCTGTGCCAAGGAATCTCATTTAATTGTAGTTAAGAGAATTCTGAGATACCTTAAGGGCACAATTAGAGTAGGTCTATGGTATCCTCGCACGGAGTCTTTTGACTTGATAGGTTATACCGACTCTGATTACGCTGGGTGCAAATTGGATCGGAAAAGCACTAGTGTGGGTTGCCAATTTTTAGGTTCATCATTAGTTAGTTGGTCAAGTCGGAAGCAACATTGTGTTGCTCTCTCCACGACCGAGGTTGAATACATTGCCATGGGAGAGAGTGTATCACAATTGTTGTGGATGATCCACACTCTAGAAGATTATGGACTTTCATATAAGGGAGTGCAAGTGTTGTGTGACAATATCAGCACAATAAACCTAACAAAAAACCCAGTCCATCATTCAAGGACCAAACATATTGAAGTGCGTCACCACTTCATTAGAGATCACGTAGCTAGGGGAGACATTGCACTCACCTATGTTGAGTCAAAGTCAAACCTAGCCGATATTTTCACCAAACCTCTTCCGAAAAATGAATTTAGTCATTTGAGGAGAGAATTGGGAATGTGTTTGGCTCAATAGGCCATTAGGACTTCATCATGATCAATAAGGACAATTAAAACAACAAGAGAAATAGGGAAATTAATTTGGGCAACTTGGGAACATCTCACACAAACTATAAGGTTTAACAAATGATTTTTGTTTGCTAGAAATGGGGTGAGATGCTAGGATCAGCCAAATTATTCAAAATGTATCATGCATCCCTTGAATAATTAGGTTGAAGAGACATAATTGAGTATGGGGAAGACCATTACATAATTCATGTGTATTTGGTTCCTAGATCTTACTCATATATTCCAACCAAGGAAACTTGGTTGGACCTTTACCTAGAAATTATGAAACTTTGGTTGATGGACTGTTTGATACACTTGAACGATGCTTTTCATGATTTTGATTGATACTAGGACAAGTCCTTGAAAGAATGATAGCAAGTTGGTTATATTTTGACAAACTTGAAACTGAACATAACAAAGGTCAAAAATTTCAGCTTTCAGGCCTTAAGTTGTTTGTTTTCTAAATGTCTGCGACTTTAGGGCTATAAACAAGTTCAGACCATAATTTTTAGGTAATCGTTATGCTTGTAGATCCTCCAAGTTCTAGGTTTTGAACTTGGAAGTTTTCCTAGAGAAATTTCCACGAACTATCGAACATCTCTATCTAATTTCAGTTACTGAAACTACTGGAGAGATCTAAGTATCAGACACTGATCGGTCTACGGACCAATCAGGTCAGCCTGGCACGCAGAGCCGCTACTGATCACTTTCTGATCGGTCTACAGACCGATCAGATCAATCCGGTACGCAAGGCCACTGATCATTCTCTGATCGGTCTACCGACCGATCAGGAAGTTCCCTGATCGGTCCATGGACCGATCAGCAAGTACTGATCAGGATGTTCCTGGATCGGTCCATGGACCGATCAGGAGGCTCCTGATACCTCCTAATCGGACAGCCGTCCGATCATTTCATCAACTGTACACCCATCAGAAAACCCTTAAAACTTCCCGATCCTTTCTTCTCCCTCTTCACGCGGAAGCCCTAGCCGCCTCTCCCCTACAGCTCACCTCCTCTCTTCTCTTTGCACGCCGGAACCCTAGCCAAAGCTCTAGCCAAAACTTCAATGACACCAAGGTAACTCCTTACTTCTCTAGAACTTGGCATTTCGGTCTCATTTCTAACCATATCTGTGGTTTTTGTTTCGGGTGGCTCCGGTGCTCACTTACTTGCCCCATTATATCACTTTGTTAACTCTTAGAAAGAAACCAATGGGTGAGGGGACCTCTAAGTCACCTGAGAAGTCGAAGTCTAAGGCTCCTTCCCGACCTCAACCATCTGTTTCCGGGAGATTCCCGAACCACAATTTTGAGGAAGCTTTTAGACAAAGAACCTTTAAATTACTCCCTTGTAGGTCTGTAGATCGTAGATTCATGGACGAATTTTGTCCAACTGTGTCTGAAATCATTGCCTACTACAAACTTGACTCACTTGTCTACTTAGAACGGGATATCAACTATGACTTGGTCTCTGAGTTTTATAACGACCTTCATCAGACTCCTAATGATGTAGGTTATAAAACAAGAGTTGCTAAGCGGACTCTTGATTTCAGTTTCTCATCCTTCTTTGGCTACCTCGATTGTCGGAGGTGTTCCGGTAATGTCTTTTCGATATTTCCTGATTTACCAGATCCTTTACCTCCACCCTTTGATATCTCATCTGACGATATTTATGAGTACTTCTTCAGACATCCTAGACCGGGTGGCCTTGATGAGCTAGATGTTGACTTTCCTACTTTTGCAGCCTTGAGATTATCTCCTCAAGACTACATTCTTTTTAAAATTGTCACAAACTGCCTTCTGCCTATCACATCTAAACCATTGTCTGAGATCCGACCATATCATTGCTTGATGCTTTATGGATTGCGTCGGCGTCTCGACTTTGACATCATATCTAACATCTACTCTTCGATCATCTCCTATAGTGAGCCGAGCGGCTACACTGTTTATATGCCTTATGAGCTTATAATTACAGATTGGCTCGAGACCCTTCAGATTGATGTCTCTAAGGGTAGAATAGTCAAGATGGTCAGACAGGATTGCAGACTTGGGAAGCGGGCATTTTCCAAGTCTGGAATCATAGGACAAAATGGGGATGTTTTGTGGAAGGATGGGAGAGCTCTAGGTGAGTTACCACGGGGACCTCCATGACAGGTTGCTCCTGTTGTTGCTCCTCCTGCTGCTGATGATGGAGAGGCCGATCCTGATCTGTGCTGGCAGATCACCGAGCTGGAGAGTCGCTTTGATCAGCACGATGAGCTACTGGTTGTTGAGCTTCACGGGCTGTGCGTCCGGATTGACCAGTGCTACGATGATTTACGCAGTCAGCAGCGAGTGACACATCAGGCGATTATGGATTGGATGGCCAGATACCCACCTCCGCAGGATTTCCCGGGCTATCCATCCTCGAGCAGCGGCATGCCACCTCAGGGACCCACTCCTCCCGTTGATGATGCTGATGCTCCTCATGATGAGGAGGCTGATTGATATACATTGTTCCATGATGTCATTTTGACTGTCTATGTTTTGGATGTTGGTTGTTGGATATGCATGTCTGTCCTGGATACTTACTGATTTCTTCTATTTATGCTGTTTATTTTCTTTCTTTATGTTTCACTCCTTATTGGTTTTTAATATGTTGTTCATATGTCATGTCTTGTATGTCTCTTATTTCTTTATCACTGCCTTATAATACACTTAGAGGGTACTCTAGGTGAATTAATAAAAAGACAGTATGGGTTAAGGGGGAGTTTTTTAAAAGTTTTCTTACCTAATTCGCACCTTTTCGGTGTTTGACAAAGGGGGAGAAAATAACTAAGTTTAGAGATAAATGAAAGTTTGGCTTTAGGGGGACGACTTTGATTCCCCTATCCTTACATGGTGTTGTATCTGTCTTAGGGGGAGGATCTTGATTCCCCTAAGAATTAGGGAAATATGGAAATATGAACATTTCTGATCTAAACTTAAATCGTGTTGTCAAACAACAAAAAGGGGGAGATTGTTGATACAGTCTGACCTGGCTGTTGTTTTGATGTTGACACTAATTTAAGTCTGTATCAGATATTAATTAAACTCAGACTGATTGATGATCGAGGTTGATCATGAGGAGAGGAAAAGTCCAAGTACGGATACTTGGCACGCAAAGTCAGAGAGGGCTCGGTAGCTCATTCTCTGGACCGGACGAAGTCGGAGAGGGCTCGACAGCTCGTTCTCCGGACTAGGTCAGAGAGGGCTCGGTAGCTCGTTCTCTGGACCGGATGAAGTCGGAGAGGGCTCGGCAGCTCGTTCTCTGGACTAGGTCAGAGAGGGCTCGGTAGCTCGTTCTCTGGACCGGACGAAGTCGGAGAGGGCTCGGTAGCTCGTTCTCTGAACCGGAAAAAGTCGGAGAGGGCTCGGTAGCTCGTTCTCTGAACCGGAAAAAGTCGGAGAGGGCTCGGCAGCTCGTTCTCCGGACTAGGTCAGAGAGGTCTTGGTAGCTCGTTCTCTGGACCAGGAAGACGTTAGGGTTTAGGGCTGGGAGGCTCTAAAACTAACCTAAGGACATTAGATCGGTCTGTTGACCGATCCAGTGATACTCTGGTTGTCTGGATCGGTCGGCAGACCGATCCAGTGATACATGAGTCACCTGATCGGTCTCGTGATCGATCAGGAACCACACAGAAAGTTTCTGTGGGTTATCTGATCAGTCTGTGGACCGATCAGTAACCACACAGAAGCATTCTGTGGGTTATCTGATTGGTCTACAGACCGATCAGAAAGAAGCGCTGGGACTCAAAGCGCTAGGGGGGATCGGTCTGTGGACCGATCCACCCATAGGCTGATCGGTCCACAGACCGATCAGACACTTACCAGACCGATCAGGATGAGCCCTGATCGGTCCAGAGAGCTATGGATCGGTCTATTGACCGATCCACAACATGTCGTTTGTGTCTGCTGCTTCTCTGATATTTCTAATTCACTTCTGATTCACTTCTGATTCACCTGATCAAATCATCTACTGTGAGATTTTTAAGTTGCAGGTTGCAGGTATCGTGCCATTGGTTAATTTCAAATGAAGCTCCATCAGAAGAATAAGAACAAGCGCCCTTTATGCTGTATTTCACTGCAAGTGATACAATTCGAGCTTCAACGTTCACTGACCGCGATCAGTTGGACTCTTGCTCATTGGTTCGAGCTCAGAGACACCAGTGAAGACCATGGATGGTATTGGTGTGAGTTCAGAGAACCAGATGAAAAGGAAGAGTGATTGGCGACGCCTGAGTTGGTTGCAGCGATTCGACACAGGTGACAGTGATTCGGGACAGTGAGAAAGCAGAATAAGAAGGAGGAAGAAGAGAGGTTTGCTAAGGTGCTGAAAAAACTCTCTGTCGCTCAAGCAAGAGGCTATGTCGTTGAGCTCTTGGCTGAAGCTTCCTTCTGTCTTTGCGTTTTTCACTTCGTGGCTGTAAGTTTCATTTGTTCATTCCTTCAGCCACCAAAACTCTGTAAGTCATTGTGCTTTGTTTTCAAATCAATTCTGTGACTTTTGTGGAGAGGTTACTCCACCGAGAAGGAGAAACACTTAGCCGGATTTTGTCCGGGGTGTGATCTACCGAAAGATCAAGGGATCGTCCACCTTACGGACACACCGAGGAGTAGGGGCAAGTTATCCCCGAACCTCGTACATCGTTTTGTTAGTGGTGGTTTGTTCTTTTCCTTGCATCAGTTTTCATTTTACTTATTTTCGTTGTGCTAACAAACTCTTGTGAGGAAATTGATTGGATTTTTAAAGGAGGCTATTCACACCCCCCTCTCTAGCCATCCGAAGGTCCTAACAGCTTCATCCGTCGTCGACTCCTTTGCACGCTGAGCTTCATCCCACGGCGCTTCTCCAGGATTTCCGACCCCTTTCCTTTCTCCAATCAATCTCTCGAGCTTCGACTTCGGTGGAGAGCTTCACGACAACTGATTCCGATCATCTGAGCCATCGGCGGGCGTTCCCTCCGACGAAATTCTGCATTTCGACGTTCCTCTATCCAACTCAGATTTGGCGGCGTTCCTCCGATCTGAGGTTTCCCTTTCCATCAGAAACGTTTGGCGGCGTTCCTCCGGCGTTACTGAGCTTCATCCGATCACAATCCGCAATCCGCAGTTCACATCCAGATTCAGAGTTCCAATTGTGCATATTTCCAGATTTTCAGCCCGGTTATAGGTTTTGGGTTGTTTTTAGCTCACCGGGGGCGTTCCGTCAATGATGCTGAGCAATCCTGGAACTGATACACCGTAGAGATTCTCCATTGAGGATCGGAGTTGGGCGTTCTTATCTCCGACCTCTTGTGTGATGGCAAGAGTGTGAAGCTTGTTTAGATGATTGTGAGAATGGAACGTTTTACCATTTTATTTCCTTTTATTACTGTTTTGTAGATTAACATAGATTTATTTTAATGTTTGTTATGTTTTAGCAAGTAGTTTAACATTACTTAAACTAGTTGAAGTTTAATTCATGTTTAGTAGTAATTTTTTTAATGCAATTTAGTCTTGTTAGGTGCTTAGTTAATTGTTGAGAGGTTGAGTTTTTAGCTAGGGTTAAGTTCTTCTTTAGATCATATTTAAATTGGACTTGCCATTTAATTCTCTATTTTATTCAATGCTTTAGGTTAGATTTTAAATGTGTCTTGTTATTTCATTTTTAGTTTAAGTATGTTAATGATTTAATCACAACGTAGAGTGACAATGCGTTATGGTTTGATTGTTGACACCTAGGTAGATTTCATTTATGCATTAGATAAGTTTCTTATTGCTTGCTTTTCATTTATTAAGTTTTGAGTCAAAGTTCAAACCCCAATTCCATATTAAAACCCCCAAAAATAGGAATAACATACAATCCTATATTACATCCTACCGTTAGTTTCTCGAGAGATCGATCTTGGGCTCGTTATTACAACATCATTGTGTAGTTAAGGGGTTCATGGATATAAATTGTTAATTTGATAAGTCCATTCATGACACTCAATTATCTCGGCTTATCACTCATCAAATAATTTATTTTTAAATTATTTAAAAAGGGTCAATCATGTACATTAATTATTGGCTCCACCTTCAAGAGAAAAAGCAGGTTTGAAAATTCAAACATGCTCTTGAATTAAAAACCCCAAACCTCACTTGCATAATCATAAAAGCTTTTTTAATGAGGTTTTTAAATTTTACAAACCTTTGGCAAATCTTGCATTGAAGATGCTCTAAGCATCGACGATAGAAGTGTAACTTCGTCAAAAGATATCATTCCTTGGAAGTCGGATGGATGAACAGGAACTTCAGCCAAGATGATGGACTGCCGGAGCTCTCGTGCTGATCTATGGGACTAAGCTGACTCGAAGTAGATTCATAGAACTACTCCGGCAAAGAAGAAGAGGACCACCAGACCTCAAAGTGGCTTCCTTCTTCACTATGTCCGACAGAGAGTCACTGAGTCCTGATGGAGTTGCAGAGTTGTGGAAGAACCGCGAAGGAGTACAAGAAATCGCCTCCCATGGGGAAGCACTGCCTTCTTCACCGTGCCGGCAGGGACTTGATTGGGTGGGAGGTGGGTGAAACCTCTCTGGCTCTGCTTGAAGGTTGGCGTTGCTACAAATCCGTCGAAAGTCGCCGTCGTCGGCTTCTCCATCTTCGATTGGGAGAAGGAGGAAAGGGGGTTGCGGAGATTGACGAAAAGAAGGGAAAACATGAAAACCTATCCCGAGCCCCGATTGCTTGAGCCCTCACCAAATTGGACCATAAAATGAACCACTTCAATTGCAATTTCTTGGCTTTAGATTTGGGCTTTTCAAATTAGGCCTTGGATGAGGCTTTGAATTTAGGCTCTTCTTCTTCTTCTTCTTCATTCCAACAATTGAATAAAGTTATGATCTGATCAAACCGGTGTTTGTCCTCCTAATTCTTGTCTCCCTCAATTCTTGCAAAGCGTAATATAATTAAATAATATTTAAAATATTCATAAAATATACAAGAATTAAAATGAAGACTAGCAAAGATCCAAACACATGAAATACGCTAAAGACGTATAATTGAATACATAAAAGGGTGAAAAAACTGAGTTATAATAATAAAATAAAGTGCCCAAATGCCGATTATTAAATCCCCCACACTTATTCTTACTGAGCAAGTAAACAAAACAAGAAAATAAATAAAGATGCATTTCCATACAATTCTCAATTATACTTAGAAAATAGTAAAGAAAATTACCTAGGCTTGTCAATTTTAAATAACCCAAGTATTCATGGATTCAATTCATACATTGATTAACTAGCATGATAACTTCAATCTATAATGAATAAATTAATAATAATAACAAAATAAACCTCACAAGGTAAGTAATGACGACTCTCCTGTCAAAATCATGCAATACTGGTGCTCACTCAAACTCCTCATGGTTTATGCACTACCATATGCTTGCTTTACTTCTAATCTTCACCACTATCATATACATAGGAGTGTACAATAAAATAATGAAGACATTAATTATGTAAGAGAAACATGAATCAAAGCAAATGATAGTGTAAGAAAAGAAATGAGAAAGATAAAGCAAGGTAATGTGGAAGACATGGGCATAATAGAATGCTACATAGATGAGTACATGAAAAAAATAATATCTCAAAAGTATTACATTCAAACTTCCAAACTAGCTTTCAACAACTCAATAAATAAGTAAACAACCTCTACTATGACTTTTCAATACAATCTATTCATGATATACAATAAAATCTATATATTGCTATAATAAAGATTGTCTCTCTTAAAAATTCTATCACAAAGGAGTATAAAATGACATAACATGTCAAAAGCTTTTTTTTCCTTTTCCTTGTGTTTCTATTCTTTCACTTTTTTTCGTTTTCTGATTTGTTTTTTTTTTTCCATTTTTTTCTTTTCATCTTTATTTTTTTTATTTTAACATGTCATGCACCTTCACATCAATAATAGCTATATAAAAATGATAAAGAGCATGGTTCACCTACGATGATTAAGTATGACTTACCTATGCTTATCCTAAATTTTACTAAGTTATTCCTCTCTCTCACACTTAAACTTTTGTCCATCCCAGACAAAACACCCATCATGCAACATCCAAATTATCCACATTCGAATGTATAAGAAAGTGAAATAAATGGAAGAGAGAAAGAATGACATGACCAAAGATAAGAGAATTATTCAAGCAACATGTGATAACAAAATGAATGAATAAAAGCAAGTAAGATAGCCTTCATAAAAATCATGCAATCCTATGATAATGTGGTCCCGAAAGAATTAAGTAAGTTCTAGAGTAACATTAACTACAAGTGCATCACACATAAATGGGAATAATAGGCTTAAAAATCCTCACTGGGTATATCAAAATTATCATCTCAATCTACCTATTCGACCTCCACATGCTGTACGATCTGTGGTCATAGTTCTTGACAATGAGGTTGGGGAGCTGCTTGAGGTCCTCTAGGAGGAGGAGTGGGTACTACTCGATGTTCGGGCGTCGAAGCTGGGGTCGACACAATGGTGTCTTTCCTACGAGCGACCTGCACCTCTTCCACATTGATGAATTTGGTCACTCGATCTAGTAGATGATCAAAATTTCTTAGGGATCTTCTGAACAAGGAGTTGAAGAAATCATTATTGGTAAGCCATTAGAAGAAGGCACTTACCAAAATCTCGATAGTGTTGAAGGGGCATTCATAGCCACTTGATTGAATTTCTTAATATAGGCTCTCAGTGACTCCTTGAGCCATTGTCTGACTGAAAAAAGGCTTAAAGGAGTCTTTTGGTAGCGCCTGCTGCTGGCAACATGGTGAAGGAAAATCCTACTGAAATCTGTAATACTGCGGATATATCCAACTAGTAGTCGCTTAAACCATCTTTGCGTAGAACCGCCGAAGGTAGTGAGAAACACACGACATTTCACCCCATCAGTAAATTGGTTAAGAAGGGTGGCGTGCTTAAATTTAACAAGATGATCCTTAGGGTCAGTCGACCCTGAGTATTCCTCTATTGCCAGGGTCTAATAATGCTTCAGCAGTTTATCTTCTAACACCTTTTGAGCGAACAGGGTGCTTATTTCTTCAGGAGAGCTATACCGTGCCAGAGCCTTTCCTTTTCGTCTTTCCTAGCCAGGTGCTTCTCCAGAAGACTCTTGGCGGGGTTTGCCTTGGTCTATATGTTCAGGAGGCATGCGAAAAAGATCTCGATGACAAGGAGTTGGTGAGTGAGACGTGCGCGCCAAATGAACCAGCCCTTCCTCCTTGGCCACTCTCTCCCTTTGGTGAGCCATTGTAGATGTGACAGGATTAGGCAGTGGCAAGGTACCACCGGTGGCTCCTTCTTCTTGTTGTTGTTGTTGCAGCAATCTTTGTGCTCGAACGTTGATGAGCAGATCTAGCTCTTCTTATGTCAAAGTAATAGTAGTGAGTCCTTCAACTTCCTTCATCTATGATTCTCATATTCAGGTGAAAGTTTCCACAGACAGCGCCAAATTTGATCCTGTTTGAGATCTACAGAGATAACGTGTTGGGCACGATGGACGGATGACTGACCAATAGAAGACCTTTCCTCACATCCTACGCACAAGGAGACGAGCCAACAAAATGTCAGCGCCCAGAAACCAGGGGGAGTCCCTGGCGAAGGCCCTCCAATACTCAAGTCAGTACGAATCCAAACGAGTGGCTGAAGAATAGTCAGAATGTGCACGCGAAAGTAAGTTGCAGATATTTGATGAGCATACCTTCATCATGGAGAGGACTCTTCTTTATATACCACCTCACATAAACTTCATAATCATGAGGTGACAAAATGTGTCAGAGGTTGTTAGGTAAAGAAAAGGGTAGACCTAGGTGATGTGCCATAATTGTTCGAGAAATCTTCCATTTACTCATATGTATACCCCTTTTGTCTTTTATAGTTTTTGTTATCACTGAGGTTAATAAAGAAATATACTGTTATAAATGGTCGGCTAACGGGGGACAAGGTAGTCCTTGAATAAGGCTCCAGAAGAATATTCTCTAACACATGGTAAGAATGTTGTCTGTTGAATATATCTCGACCGGTCCTTAAGTCGGCCACCTGATCAGAATGTTATCTATTGAATATATTTCGGTTGGTCCTTGAGTCTGTCGCTTGATTGGAATGCTCGGTTGCGTTCTACCTAATATGCTCTGTTGTGTATTATACTACATGTATCTTGGTCGGCCATTAAAGTTGGCCGCCTTTATATCTGCTTTGGTCATTAAGCCACCCGATTATATTCTACACAACCTTGAGATATTTGTTCAGAGAATGATGTAGTATCTTGGTCATGTTGGAGGTCCATTTAAGAAATATAATACAGCGCTTCATGCCTCTTGGGAATCCCTCTAATAATCTATGCTTTGCTGGAATTCCATCCAGGTAACGATGTGAGAATGGACATTGTAGGCCTGTTGGTCCTTCTACCTAACTAGGTTTATAAGGGGTTATCAGGAGAGATACATTTACATCCTCGGAAGTTCGATTGATATATTAAGCGGAATGACATCATATCATTTTCCGATCATATTTTTGTACAGTCAAGACATATATACTCATTCAACTTTAAGACTAGACGGATACACCTATGCACCGTCACTGATGGTTGGTCTGTAGTGAGTCAATCTTTTTGACCGGCCCGTAAGGCCGACCAACTGACCTTAATCTTGGCGGTCATAATATCTAACTGCCCTTAAGACACTAGAACTCTCTGGTTCATTCGACTTAAGGGCTAACTATTTCTTCTCGACCAGATTATAACTTGGACCGGTTGAATCTAAGAATCTTAGCACTAGATGATTAATCAAAATCAGATGAATGAATATCACTCCTTCTCGGGTGTGACTACCACTATATCATTTTGACTTCAACCACCCCGCCATCTTAACTCTAACCGTCACGTCATCTTCCGAGTCCACTCATCATAACTCATATTAATATTCGTATCAATATCCATCAGATATTCTAGACATACTAATTGGGTTATGAGATGCATTTATTTTAATTACATGTCATCACTTCAAATTTGTTCTACTTACGAAGTTTGAAAATTGAAATCATGTAAATCACTTCATATTAAGTCATTTCAATAGATAAATGAATTTAATTCAGTATAATTTAAATTCAACTAATATCTTATAAATATCTTACAGTAGATTATTTTCTCCAACAATTTATTCCTAATTTGTTAACTCATGCACTACCATCCTTTCTTATGAATTGGTTGTTGGTCTAAGTAAGTTCATCCGTGGCTGAGATTACTATGCTTTTGATTTTGTCTTAATTTATTTTTGACAATTCTATAATAGCCTGTAGCTGAAAGATCTAGTCCTTTCATTTGTTTGATGTCGGTAAATTCTCTAGTCTCTTGTTGCTATGGTTTTATGAATTTCTTAGGAATAGCTTATGTTTTGTTCAACATTCTAACATGAAAGGAAAAAAGTGATGCATGAATGGCCGGCCATAGATCTTCAAGCTCAAATTAGGCGATTGCTCGATGGCCATTCACTTCCCCCGTGAACGGCTTGAAGGTTGATCCTCGGAAGCCATCAAATATCCTCTTCATCTCCTCCAAGCTTAAAAGATAATACTTTTATTCGTGCATCTGCTAAATTGTATTTATTTAGGTGTCATCTGTATTTTAAAGTTTCATGTAGAAGAATTTTATTTAATTATCTTTAAATGGAATTTGACATGTATATTTGTCAGTTCATTTCCAGTGAATGAATTTTTTCCCCCTATTTGTCTTATTTGTCAGTTTATATTTTTAGTCACTATCAAAAACTGGTCCCATGGTCCAGTGGTTACGACATTGGACTTTGAATCCAATAACCCGAGTTCGAATCTCGGTGGGACCTTTTTTTTTGCATTGTTATTATTTGATATTTCTAATTCAGACAAGTATCATAACAGTTTCCATTTCTAGTATTAGATTAGTATTATTTAAGAATTAAAATAAAATAAAGAAAGAATTTATGAATTATAATTTTATGATAATTAATGTTTGTATTATTTTTTTTTAGAGAGAGTACTTGTTCTATCAATTTAGAATAAAGTGCTATGGATCAAACACACTGTAACACGTAAAAAAATGTCTATCAAACCCCACTCCACACTGTTTAGGGAACTGAAGGCCGAACTGCCGGGGCCAATCTAAAGATACCCTATCACATCTGTCCCTCTCTTGTTCATTTAGGTGTGAGCTCTTTTCCCTCACTTTTTATCCTGTGAATTTATTTGAATATTAAAAAGATAGCTGACAAAGAACTGGCAACCTCAGTTAGATATGATGCACTTAGCAATGAGAAAGACATCTCACATTTATTCTCACTCCAGGAACTCCCAGCTCACTTTTATTTAATCTCCATTACTTTGTGTTAATTATCAGGAGTCCCCAGGTAATGCATCAAGTCTTTCTCTTCCAAATATATTTGAGCAAACAAGATTCTGAATGCCTACATTTAACCTTTATTTATATCTTTGTTTGTTTGTTTTGGATCTAGAAGAAGTGGTAGCAATAATTTTGATTAGTTCTTTATTTTTCTTCATGTGTGGAATGATCTGTTGAATGCTAGAAACCTTGTTGTTGCTTGTTGAACAGGCACTACTGGAGCTATTGATTCTCATGCCGAAGAGGTTTCAGATTATGTTTTCTTGACAGATTTTGTTAATCCCTGAAAAGAAGAAATTGGTGTTTTTAGGTAAGAGGATTACCATGTCGAGGCAGGCAACCATTCGGAATCTGAGATGGAGAGGAATCACTGTTACAAACACTCTAAAAGTTTGCCTAATGATCATTGGTTGTGCCTGGATTCTGTACCAGTTCAAGTATTCTCATCAGAAGAACTCCAAGGTCTCACTTGATAGATCATCACCGGGCATTCCTGAGTTTCAGGAGCAGCATCTGCCTCACTCGAACAAGACTCGCCACCGTCGAGAATTCAACCTCAATCAGTCCACAGAAGGTTATAATAAGAATGGAGGAATTGAAGAGCTCGGGGTGGTGGAGAAGGAACAGCTCGAGGATGCTTCTCGGACGGCTCGAGAGGACAGCCTCAAAGGGGACGATGCATCTAGTGAGGTAGTAGCCGCCAAGCGTGGAGATTCTGGTACGGGAATTGTAGAGAGGAGGTATGGAGAGATTCATGATTTGCTCCGAGAAAACACTTCAAAATCGCTTGATATTTCTGAAAAGAACAATTCAGATATCGTTCCCAAAGGTAACCAAACTCTTCTTATTGCCCTGAACAAGGCAACGTCACCAGCAAATTTGACAAGGAGAAACAAAAGTGATCTGAATTCGACAACCAGAAGATCAAAACCCGGCATCGATGCTTTGAATGATGCACCACAACAAACTGCAAAGTAGAGCAAAGAGTAACATGGGAGGATATGCTTAATTTAAAATATATGTTGAAGAAATTTAACATTTCTACGTGTCTAAATGTGAATTAGTGATGCTTGCTTATGTTGGCTATTATATCTAATGGGTGGATTTAATTGTAAATTGTATATATGAGTATAAATTGAATCCATTAAAATAATCTAATTAACTTAGGTTTATTGAGTTTCGGTTATTGGATGTAGACCTAGTATATTTAGAACATATAGTTCTGTATCTATTATCATCTATGGACTGATACTAGATGTTTACTATATATAAGGTTGGTCCCAAGGGTTTAAGGTTTAAGTTTTAATCTTTACAAAACTTTTGATTCCTCATTGACCTAAAGTTTTTCGACATCGTCATCTACTTCTACTCAGATTATTTCTGGACGTATATATGCTCTTATTTTTTCTATTCAAATTTTTATTTTAATTATCTAAAATTTATGCGTCTTGGGTTTACCAGAATTATCAGCTTAATTATAGCCCCTGCTATTGTGTTTATGGAATTTAGGAGTTAATATAACTATTGGGACGATCCAAGCTTGAGCATTTTGTCCTTTAGAGGGATTGAAATGCATGTGAAGGGAGTCTCGGTAAAACTATTCTTGAAAGAGATTAAAATGTAACAAAAGAAAAAAGAGAGAGAAGGAATATACAAAATCTTTTTGAGGCACTTTAGAATTAACAACGTAATTAACAAGTTATGCACGTGAAGAACAAGAAGCATTTCCCTTTCAACCAGTTAATAATAATAGTAGTGTTAATAAAAACAATGTTTTCGCGTTAATTATACGTAATTAATCATCGTTAAAATCACAGAGTCCTTATAAAGGCCACTGCGATGATTTCTTCCTCCCAAATCAAAATTGTGATTCAATTAATCTTTCGAGTTGTTGGTGTTGTTGTTTTGTTATTAGAGAGAAGTAATTGAAATCATGAGCAGCAACGGCGCAGCCACTTCGCCGGAGAGCAAGCTGAGCCAGTACGTGAAGGCTCCTTACCGTGCGCTCCGGCACGCTCGGAACTTGTACGAGAGCACCATGGCCGGCGCGGTCGTTGGCAAGACTCCCAGGCGCGGGCTGGGCCCCATCATTTCGCTGCCTCGCGGCGGCGCCCCCGCGTTCGGCTGCGCCGGCGTAGGAGCAGACGAGGACCTCGACGAGCTCATCCGCGCGGCCTGCAGGAGTAAGATGCGGTCGATGCCGGTGAAGGCCTCGCCGGCGACGGTGTCGAAAAGCCGCAGCGTGGCGACGATGCGGATCGACGAGGACCGGCCGTGCTGCTTCGAGGAAGAAGAGGAGGAGATGATAAAGCTGGCGGCGCTGGGCCCGCGCTGCCGCAGCTACGACGCCGCCGCCAAGGGGAAGATGGCCTTCTTTTAGACGGGGACGTGTTTACTTGGATGGAAAGGTGTTCAGACTTATCCAACTTCATTATCAGATACAAATAAATAATTATACATTGCACACGAGTAAACAATTACATTTCACAACCTAGAGTTTATTTTTGATAACATCGCCATATAAATTTTTAAAAAGCATTAAAACACCCTTCATGCACTCTGAATCAGACCTGCCCCTGCGTCTTCAATCTTCCTGCACACGCGAGATTCTTGGTACACTCTCCCCGGCCGGCAACGATACCCCTGATCCGGCGCGCAGTGCTTGTCGGCGGAGCAAATGCAGAGCCCCTCCAGCGCGCAGCCGTCGGCCTCCACTAACACCTCCCTCCCCCGGAGCCCCAGCAGCGCGTCCGTCCACTCCGACGAGAACAGCCCCTGGCCGTCGTACTTCTCCATCACCTTCACGAACTCCTCCACTTTCTCTCCGAGCTTCTCCTTGACCCCCACGAACCCTACGTGCCTGTTCTTCCCCCAGTGCGGGAGCGCGCCGTACTTGAACAGCGCCAGCTGCTCGATCTCCTCCAGCACGTCCTCGTGCAGCCGCCCCCGCCGGGGGTCGTTCCGGGGGCGGTAGTAGGTGATGTCGATGTCGACGGAGTCTGCGGTTTTTCCTAGGTAGGCGGAGGAGGCTCGGACGAAGCGCATGAAGAAGCCGAGATTGAGCTCGATGCCGCAGAGGGCGCCGGTGGGGCTGGCGTCGCGGATGCGCTTCACGTCGGCGATGAAGGCGGTGGCGTTGACTAAGGGGACGCTGACGGTTGTCTGGTGGTAGAACAGCCCCCTGAAGCGAGGATCCCAAGCGCACGCCGAGAGGAGGCCGTCTTCACGGCTCCGCAAGCACGAACCTTAACGGACGGACGGACGGTCGGAAACAGAGTGAAATTAAATTTCCCAAAATCACTTCGCCGGAGCTTTTGAGGAATTACACAGTAAATTACTCACCGGCAGATTGGATGTCGCTTTGGTTTCCGATGACGGGATAGCCTGTGAATCCGATCACCCCGCCGGCGCTGTTCTTGAAGCCCATTCCGAGCGAGAGCAGAGTGTTGACGTTCAGTTTGGACAAGACGCACTTGCCGTTCGTATCCTCGTTTTCCTCTGCGAGTTTCTCTGCGATTTTGAACGATCGATGGATTAGTACAACGAATGCATCAAAGGTAAGTTATATACGCTCCGTAAGATGAACGGACGGATATCCCCACCGGCGGCGCGGGTGGAGGTGATGACGAGAGTGGGCTGGGCCCGGAAGCCGATGAAGTCGTTGACGCCGGTGCCGGGGGTGGAGACGGGGAGCTTGAAGTCGTCGCGGTAGACGACGACGGCTTGGGAAGGGTACCAGATGATGTCGCCGTAGGGAGTGGTGGCGGCGAAGGAGGAGATCGAATTCTCAAATGCGACGTCGGGGACGACTCTGTTCGTGACGGAGCGCTTGAACATCGGCTCCAATTGGAGCGTCACCTGTTTCGTAGTAACAAGCGGAGCTTATTATTAATATTAGAGATATATTTTATTTTTATTATTATTACAAAATTTAATAAAAGTAAATAAACTTTTATCAAATTAATTCTTGAGTTTATTTATGAATATTATGTTTGGTTTGTTTACCAAAAGGAGCCGCCAGCAGCATGTTAAAAGAGCACCCTAATTTTAAAATTATTAAAAATAATAATAAAAATAATATTATTTTTTTTCTATCCCTCCCGTCAACTTCCTAAATTTTCTATGTTCCCATACAAGTCTACTATGAGTTTGATATTTTCCATATCAAGCTCAGCTTGAGTCACATCAAGTCTATACTGAACTTAATATTTTTTCATATCATGTATGTTGGGTTGGATATGAAAAATATTAGGCCATTTGATATTGTCTAATATCAACCCCAAAGTAAATTTGATATTTTCTCATATTAGACTCATATATTAAAAAATAACGTGAAATTTAAGAAGTTAACAGGAAAGGTAGAAAAAAAAATAATACTATTTTTAATGTTCATTTTTGATAATTTTAAAATTAGAATTTTGATAAATAAGGAAACGTGCTCTAAGTATAAAAAACCGTATTATATTTGTTAGAATCTTAGATTTCATATCTTAAAAAATGTTAAAATTATTATTCTTTCTTAGTTATATTTAGGATTGTGTTTGATATGTCCCATACAAAATAATTGAAGTATAAATGTATAAAATATTATTTATATTATATTTTGATATTCAAATAATATTTTAAAAATATAAAAGGAATATTATTAATTAATGTGATGATAATAAACTATGAATTATCTTAGTGTATTAATTTTTAATAATATTACTATTCGATCAATAGATTCATATTTATTAATTAAAAAAATGAATGCTGAGTTGTTTAAGATAGATTCAGGAATTGGAGTTGACTAAATTTTGAGTATGAAAGAGATAGATTTTAGTAGGCTAAATAAAAATTTACATAGATAATTATATCTATTAAAGAAATACAATTGAACATCTTAAACCGGACTAGACTTAAGCACGACTAGTTTATTTTTTTATATGTAAATATTTTAATTAATTGAATATATATATAAATTTGACTCTTCTAAGTTCATAATTTGGATTTTGGACAGCAATTAGCGTGTTTCATAAGAAAATGAATTGTAAACAAAGACTATTATTATGCAGCCACTAATTCTACTCAACGTGTTTTATTTGTTTTTTTTTTAACTTAAAACAACCCGCCTAACAACATTTACTTTTTGATTAAATAAAATAACATGGGATTAATTGGGTTTTTGATGGCTAATCTCTATTCCTTGAAATTAGGTAGCTTGTTCAACAATTAAAAAAAATTATCAAAGATTTTCAGATTAAAGAAAAAGAGGCAATATAATCGATTAATGGAAATTAAATAATCGATATAATCTATAAACAAGATAGCTTTTTTTAATAGAACATTTTGCCACCTGACAATTGCTTACATTAATTTGTTTTGACAGAGTTTATAATGTTATGAATATATACGTAATTATCTGTATTATCCATCTTCTGTTATGGTTAAAAAAACGCGAATATTATAACAGTTACAATCATAATTATTATAATTTATAGCTGCTTGACACAATTTTATAAAATAATTTAATCGGATTTAAATAATTTTAATTAAGTTTATATATAATATTTTGATATAATAATACAATATGTAGTCTTTTTAATAATAATGAAAATAAAAGGAGCCTTTTGTTTTTTTCCCCATTAAAAGATGTTTTAAGATTAAAATGGACAAACATATCGTTTCCTTTTATTGGAAAAATAAGAATTATTAATCACCTGAGAAATAACTCCGAGGACGCCGAGAGAAACCTTCGCCGCCAACAGATCCCGGTCATCCTCGCCGAGGCTGACCACCTTGGCGTAGTATCCGGTGTCCGCCACCGGCTCGGCGGTGGGCACCACCAGGCGCATCCCCACCACGTACTCGTGAACCGCCGACCCCTTCCCGAACGCCGAGCTGCCGTGGGAGCCGGTGCTGAGCAGGCCCCCCAGCGTGACCCCCTCCCAGTACGGCGAATGCGGCAGCGCCATCCCCCGGCTCGCAGCCGCGTCGAGGAGCTCCCGCAGCTTGATCCCGCCTTCGAACGTCATCCTGAACCGGGCCGGGTCGGAACTTACTGTCCGGTTCAGCCGGACGGTGCTTATGACCAGCCCCCGGCCGGCCGGTCCGCCGGGGCACGACAGCTTCGGGATGCTGTGGGAGTAGGCGCTGAGGGCCTTCATGTGCTGGCCCTTGGCGGCCGCCGCGGACACGGCGGCCAGAAGCTCCTGCTCTGTTCCCGGGTAGGCCACGGAGGCGACGAGGCAGGTGGAGCGGTCGGGGAAGGCGCCGTAGGCGTTGGTGACGGTGCAGTTGGAGTTGCCGGAGCGGCACGTGACCACCGGCCCTGGCGGAGACGCGCGCACAGCCACCACCGCCAAGAGGAGAATGACGGAGGAGAGCAGAGGAAGAAGAAAGGCAGTCGCCGGAGCCATGCTGATCAATTTACTCGATAAGCCACGAAGATGCATCGGCACTTGCTTAGCTTTTATAGAATTTTGCAATCTGAGTAGGTAGGTGAACATTCATTAAAATAACCTTACAAGTTACAATATTGATATACATACATTTATAAAAAAAAACAAAAAAAAACGTGGGATAAAGAACCCTAATTTTGAAAATGCAAAATAGACTTATTATAATGAATGCTCAATAACGTGTGTCAATCGTTCGTTCGATTTGACCAGTGTTAACTTATTATTAGCCGTACCAATCATGACACGAGAGATTGATAGGATAGATTTATATTTTATTTTATTAATTAATAAAAATAAAAATTATTTATTACATTTATTTTAATCTAATACTGAATCAATAACTATAATAATATTTTATAATAATAAATTTTAATTTACAATATGTTAATTAATTGAATTGATAGTAAATATATATATATATATATATATATATATATATATATATATATATATATATATATATATAGATACTATTTTTAATTATTCCTAGTCAAACATTAATATACAAGGACAATATTAATACGTTGAGAGTAGCATATAGATCAACGGATGACGTAATCTCACAAGTCATGGATACGAGATATCAGGTTGAGATATGAGTATATATTAGACAATATGTACTGAATGACCCGCCGTGAGAATATTTCATGGATCATTATATGAGTGCCATAAATATTCTCATGTGACTATTAGTATGAATAGTCCTTACACGTGAAGTAACTACATGATTCCCTACATAAGCAGTTGTATACTTTGGTATGACAAACATCACTTGTAATAAGGTGGATTATAAAGACGATCACTGGGTATGTAATAAGTTATGCGGAGGAATGTGAGTTATGTAGATGAGATTTATCTCTTCTATATGACGGAAGTGATATCTATAGGCCCCTTGATTAGTAGGATATGAGAATGCATGCCCATTCTTAAATGAGCTAATATGAGATAATTGTTAGTAATATCTCTAAGATCCAATTATGAGATGATTAAGCTTATTGAGTTATTGGGTTAATGGTTAATCCAATCTATTAAGAGGAAAACAAAGAGAAGTTTAATCTGAATTAAACTCATTAAGTTAGGCTCAATTGGATCCAATTATTAGATTGAGGCTAATTTGAATTAGATTCATGGAGTCAATTTGGATTGATGTCTATGGAGTCAATTGGGATTGATAAGGTTCAATCTGTTAGACTTATTGGGTGAACTTGAATTCACCAAGAGGAAAGATCAATTTTGACTTGACCAAAAGGGAAGAGGAAAGGTCAATTTTGACTTGACCAAAAGACTCTTCATGAAAGATGACTAAGAGTCAATTCATAAAGAAGATCAAGAGACGAAAGAGAGATCAAGAGCCAAATGGACTTTTGATATTCCTTGGATGAGTACAAAAGGTTTGTCTCATCATTTTAATTAAGAGAATTGGCCTTCTTCTCCTTCTTCCTCCTCTTCTTCCTCTTGGCCGATCCTTTCTCATGGTCGAATCACCTTGTGTAGCTAGCACCACAAAGTTGGTTCTTCTCCAGATCGAGAGTTCGTGAGACAAACGGAACATGTTTGTGTGGATATCGTAGAGGCGCGGTCACTTAATCGTGCTGAGATCTGCATCCAAAGAAAAATTACTGTCGGGATTGCGAAGGGCATGCAACAAAGGTATACTTCTCATGTAAAACTTAGTATATGTAGTTTTATCCTTCGCATGGATCTTCTGGGAGAGGAACTAGATGTTTTTCGCTGAACTTTCGTGTGTTTAACGCCCTAGTTCCTTATAGTGGTATCAGAGCCACTTGTGAAGGGATATACTAAGTTGTAGAAATTTTATATGTGTGATATAGAAATTTGCATGATAGATTTGCTATGGTTTCATGATTATGAGTTTTTGTCTCTGTTAGGAACGAAACAGTGAGTATATGGACAAACTAGAGGATATAGCATCTTCATACATGTTATGAACGAGTGCTATAACCTATTTCGGTTGATAGATATATACTTGCAAGGTTTCGACCCAAGAGAAGTTGTGAGCAACAAGGTGGTCTCAGCCAAAATGTTGTGAATAACATGGGCTCATAATTTGTTGTTGAAATCATAGTAAATTTATGTCATAAGGATATTGTGAATATAAATGATATGGTGCATGGTTATGACTCTTTAATCCCAATGTGATTATGTGTGATGCTGTAATTCATAATACGGACTGCGTGTCGTGCCTTCATCTTTCTCACTCTTATTGTAATTTTAGACTACACTTGAATGTAATTCGAGTTTCTTTAGATTTTGTAATATACAAATTAGAAAGGAGTTAGTCTACTGGACGACGGGTGAAAAGAAAGGAAGGACAACGACACACAACAACCAAGGAAGCACTTGGAGAAGCTACTTTGACCTAGGTTGACTTATCGCTCTTCTCATTGGCTTGAGAAGATCGTAGATTATGGGGGCCATAACCATGTCACGTTTTATTTATGCATATATATGATGTGTGCTTTGATTGTATTCGATACATGTTTACTTTAAACATAATTAGGTCCTTTTAATATATGTCTACCAAAGTTTAGTACTCACTTCTAGCTCAATCAATTGTAGTCAGATTTTGCCAAAGCAAAGTGACTCGATTTATCTTGCTAGAGTGCGACAGGACAATTGTGATGTCCGACTATTAAACTTTGGGTGCGACTTAACTAAGTTGTCTCACTTGGATTGAGAGCTTTGAGGCATATCACATAAGATGGAATTCAAATTATACTAATCTTGGGCAATTAGTAGGGGACCGACTTACTCTATTTCATAGAGATTCTGACCGGGTTACTTGTGCTTGGTTAGATAACCTGGAAGATACGTTTGAGTACATGACTTGTTCAGACGTACAAAGGACTAAATTTGATATATACCATTGTTGACTCAACTAGTCTATAGAGGATTGATGTGTCATACTCCATGGCGACTTTGACCATGGACTATCTGTACTTGGTTGGATAATTTAGAAGGTACATTTGGATAGATGCCTCACTGATGTGGGAAAGTGTAGAGCTACCTGCTTAACACTTACGAGATACAACCATTACTTGGTTGTATAACTTGGAGAGTACATTCGGCACTACAACAAAAACCTTCATAGACATCGGTTTTCCACCGGTGTCTATTTCATTTTCGACCGATGTCTATGAAGCCGATGTTAAAAGTCTGCCATTTTAGACATCGGGTTAAAACCGGTGTAGTATCTCTTAACGACACTGGTCTTCGAATCGGTTATTAACCGGTGTAGTATCACTTAACGACACTGTTTCATCAACGGTGTAAAACCGATGTAATATTGTATGTTAATAACACCAGTTTTGGCAGCAGTAAATGACCGATGTAATATTAGTTAATAACACCGGTTTTGCAGCGGTGGAAAACCGATGTAATATGTATATTTTTAACAGCACCAATTTGATTTCTGAAACAATGAAAAACCGACAATAACAAAAAAAAATACACAAATATTCACAAATTATACAAATATTCTTCATTCAATAATATCCATAAAATACACAAATATTCACAAATTATATAAATAATCTTCTTACAACAATATCCATAAAATACTCAAACATTCTTTTTACATCAAAAGCTAGCTAATAGATATCAAAATCAAGGTAGAACATTCTTTTAACACATCAAGGTAGAACCGCACTTCAAATGTAATCTAGCATGCATTCAGCCCACTCGAACCGCACTTCATCAATTTCAACTCTGGAGTACTTGAGATTTGTAAACTGTAAAAACACATAAATAATATATTAGTAAACCAAGATCAAGAATCATAGTTGAAAAAGTAGTAAGAGCACCAGATAACAAGATGACTAATTGGAATGCTTAAAAAGAGAAACGTTCATCAATTATCTCAACCACATCATATAGTGATAGATATATCATTTCTGGGAACTTAATATAATCCAAATCAAAAATTATTGCAACGAAATTTTCTCATAGTTGCAATTTAATTAATCAGTACTTATCTACGACTTACAGTATATACAAGCAAAAGATACAAACAAAAACAAATTTCACTGAGTCTGAATATCTAAAACACTATAAAAAAAAGGTTATTTGTTGAAATATATGCAATTTATAACCTTAGTATTAAACACCAGTTCTTCACAAGTTGAATACTGAACAACTTGGCACTAAAAGATGCAACAAAAGATGCAACAAAGTCAACCTAGATCAAAACCATACTAAACACAATAAAAGGATGAGCAGATCAATCAAAAATCACTCCATTATCTCAGAAGCCCCACTAGAAGTGATGTAAAAGATCAAATTTCCCACAAATCAGACCAGATTGGACTCAGAAGATACTTATAAAGTAACAAACCAACATAACAAAAGGATGATCACCATTCCAAAACCATCTCATTACCTCAGAAGACATACTAGCAGTGATGTAAATAATCAAATGTCCCACAAAATATAGTTGATGACCAACATACAAAAGTAACTCATGTTCCAAGGCTTCCTTCTCTTTGAAACCTCTCGTTCTTGCTAGTATGTCTTGTTATTGCTTCTTGATGTTTTTAAATTTTTTTTTTCTGTTGGATGATGCTAGATTGGAAATTTGCAAATAAATGAATAATCACATAACAAAGTAATTTATTAGTTGTCTAATTAAATGTACCTTTTTGGTACACTAGAGGAATTTCTTTGAGGTTTCTTCAAATGCCAATTTTTTTTAACTCCTGATAGCAAGACCTGTTTAGGTAAGTCTGTCTCTTTCTATGCTGACTAGAGGTTGTAGTTACTTGCAAATGATTTTCCCATGGAGGGTTTCTCCTAGGTGTCACTGATTATAATTATTATAGAATGATTGAATGGTTTTTTATCTTTTGATGATTTGGATGTTTTTTATTAAGTTTGAGTTGGACAAATATTTCTTATTGTGTAGTTCAGCTTGGCTCAAATTTTGGGTTTTTTTATTAAATTTGATTGGATTTATATATATTGTACTGATTGGATTTATATATATTGTACTAGATGGCAACAAGGAAAACAACATAATGATCCTCTATTGATGTATCATTCTAGAAGCATCAAATTTCAATCTAGAAAGAAGAGGACTATAAGAATGCCTAGAAAAAAAGTAAAAAAAAAAACTATTACGTTGAAGACCAATGAGATCAAAAGACCACATTCAGTGAAAAAAAAATTTTAAGGGGATCTTAGCCAAATTACTTACTCATTCTTTCCAGCTTCTCAATTTGCTCTCGAATAGTCTCAGGATCCTTTTTCAAGATGTCAACCTCATGGACCTTCTTCCTTTCTTTCTTGTTCTATCATAGAAAATATGTTAAGGTTAGAACAATAAATACAATCATAGGATTTAAAAGATAACTATTTATCACAGTCCACACTACTATAAAGTCAAATGAAACAAAATGACAAAGTCGAGAGAGGACTCAACCACAGAGAAATCACATATATAGACATGTACATATAAATCTACATGCATACTAAGTAGGAATAACCATGTAAAACAAGATATTAAACTCATTTGATAAAGTTATAATATTAATTAACAGAAATTTGAGCCTTAGAACAAAACACGATGAGAAATAACTAACATGATTATTTGTGATGGTTTAATGTCAGGGCAAAAACCTAGTACTTAAAACAATAAATAAAAACATATCATCAGATAATTTTTAGGTTTTCTTTCTAAAATCTTTTATGATATTTCTTTTATAATCAATATTTATCCCATGCACCTAAATGACTATGAAAATTCAAACAGCAGACTGCCATCACTTTTTCCTATTTTATCTATTAGTTAACATGCACGAATCATATTCGATATCACAGAGGTAAACGATATAACTAGCCTGTCTCTGCAATGCAATTAATGACTGACAATGCAAGTGGTGTTCGCCATCAAGCACCGTCATCATGAATTATCTCATAACCAATCAGAACTAAGTAAGCAGCTAAGACGTTCTTCTAGAATCTAGACTAAGTGAATTGCCAGTTCACCACCTATTTGCTTCATGCAAATCCCGTCTTTTGGTTTGTATCTTTCATGTGAATTTTGATAACCTTGTTAATCCTCTTAAAGAATAACACAATGACTGCAAACCAAACCTAGACTACAAAGTACAAGCAATAATAATGATCCAAAGTTTGAATGCTTATAAGTGAGAGGAAAATAACATCGATACTACCCAGGGAAAAGATGGCATCAACAACCCAACAACTTCATATGATTCCTCTTAATTATGATTCCTTTGTCCATAACATCCTAACCAGGATTGCAAAGTCACTGCATGATGCTAACTAAAATGAACATGACCCATGCCTATATTGACTCTGCAAATATTCTCTCTATATATCTATAGTTCAGAAACCAGTTTTCAAGGCAAGGAAAGATAGATGTACTGGTTATCACTGAATTTTCTGGAAATCAACTAATTATGCTATAGTGTTCAGTATATCTATATTCTCTTACCTTGACAATGCTGAAACATATATAAGCCCTTTCTTATAAGCAATAGGAAGGGAAAATTCACCTTCACTCTGTGTCACACATGAAGGTTAGCTCCTCAGAACTGCCAAAAAGAATGAAGATATGAGAAATTTTACACTAACAATGCAAAAAGGGCAAACATCTATAGTTTAGTTCCTCATTGTCCAAATGGCTTTGTATGGTGGAAGTTGTTGCCAAGGTCCTACTTTTGCTTCATTGGGGCTTGCTTCCCCGTACAATATCAAAGAATAAGAGGCTTTGGAAATTAGTCTATTACAAGAATGAATTAGATTCATATGGTGATTCATGTATCTATGGCTCTATTGTTGTTGCTTTCTGAACTAAAACTTGTTGATTCCTTGACTCAGTGGAGCAGCTCGGAAAATCCCTATAAAAATCCCTATAAAAGTTTTGATAGATCTATAATAACACTAATGAAAAGAAAAACACTTCGTAAGAAACAAGATCTATGGAAGAGATTCTCTTTGACCAATTTCAGGACTATACTTCAATATTTCCCTGAATTATAATAAATGACAAAAAGAACATTGAAAAAACTACTAGGGTTATCTATTTCTCTCTTCTTCTTTTTTTTTTGTTTTGTTAGCAAGATTTAGTTCAAAGTTAGACCGACGGAGTTTGTAATTCTCATACTACTAAAGACATCGTTCCACTTGTTCACAAGAACATTGAATCAATGAAGTCCAGCTGGATTCTTTTTAGTTTCTCTATCAAGCAAGGATAAAATAAGCCCTTTTAAATTCTCCCTGCAACCTTTGCTACTTGGAAAGTCTCTCTGACTCATGGACTAAAGTAAATCGATTGTAAATGCAGAAACTACACAGTGGCATTACCTCGAACGCTGAACGGACAACCTTCTTGGCGCGCTGAAACAGAGAGAGATTCCCTCTGCAAGAGTGTATGTGCTGGAACTAGTCAATGTCGAACTTGCGAGTGACCTAGCCGAACTGGATGTAGACGAAATCGGAGTAGGGGAGGTCGACCTTGATGTAGCTGACGTCGTACCAGATGAGATAGCTCCGGATCTGGACACCCTCGAGGTTAGAGACGGAGCCGGAGCTGGAGCCAAGGAAGCCAGACACGCGCGGGGCGTAGTAGACGACGTACTCGAAGTCGACGTAGCACTCTCCGTAGAGATCGATGACGAAGTAGCCGTTGGAAGCGACGGAGAAAGACTTGACGGTGTCGGGGAGGATGCCGGGAGGGAGGTTGTACTCCTGGAGGATGTCGTAGACAGTGGAGCTGTTGGACGGCAAGGCCGACGATTTGGCAGTCACCGCCGCGGAGAGGGAGGAAGGGAAGAAGAGAGAAAGGAGGAGGAGGAGGGAGGAGGACATGGCGATCGGGAAGGAGAAACCCGACGGATTTGGGAAGGCAAGAACAAAAATGGTTTGTTTTCAGGGAAACCCGACGGATTTGGGACAAAAAACAAGTGTTGTGGAAAAAAAACATACCAAAATGCGAAGAAGGCTTCCTATTCTCACCTAAAGGAGGAGTTGGAGGAGATGCAGTGTGATTGGACGGAGAAGCAAGGGCATGATCCTGATCGGAAGAGGAAGGGGCGTAAGGGGAAGAGGGAGATAAGGTTGAGAGAGATGGTCGGAGGTTTAGGTTTAGGTTTAGACTGAGAGAGATGGTCGGATGAAGGGGCGGGATATAGGTTTAGGTTTGGAGGAAACTTCATAGTGTTGCAAATTTTGACAAGTGGGAAAATTAAAATATTTTATTTTAGTTTATTAACATCGGATTTTAAAAATCGATGTTAAAATCGATGTCTATTAACGAAAAAAAAGCCGCTCATAGACATCGCCTAAAAAACCGAGGTCTATGAGCGAAAATCTGCGCTCATAGACACCGGTTTTTGAAAAAACCGGTGTAAAATACTCAAAGACATCGGTTTTTGCTTAAAATCGTTGTTGTTCCACCGATGTCTATGAGGGTTTTTGTTGTAGTGCGGATATATGATTTGTACTAGTGAGGGAAAGATGATGTTAGCTGCGTATCCTTTACATGACCAGACACCACGTGAAGGAAGATGGCGAAGATGAATTTTGTAAACAAATATCTCTTGGTGATTATCTTGAGGTGGTTTGAGAGAGTACTTCTCCACATCCTTTGGTAGTATAATGGTTTATAAGGTGATGACCAGTCGATTCACCTAAAAATATTCCATGTGTTGGGATCTAGCGCGCTAAACATGCGAAAAGCGCAGAGAAAATTAACTAGATCCTCTATCCAGTAGATTCATGCGAAGGGAAGAAACATTGCTAAAAACAATCTATACTAAGTTACTGTTAGAGTATATACTAAAAGCCTAGCTTTTGTATAAACATTTATTTAGAGATAAGAATCACATTGGTCAAGTATCTACATTTATATATACTGAGTGTAGTCGTTCAATTAATTTATATTGTAGATAACACGGTGTGTGGTGTCACACACAGGAGATCGTGTTATCGATTCTTTATAAATTATAAACAGTAGCTCACGACTAAGATGGAAAGGAACAAACCATTGGAATAGTCGTAGTGTAATTAGGTATTAGTTTATCTTGACTAATAAATTACACTAGTACACTCTAAGTGTATTGAGCAGGACCATTTAAGAAAAGTTCTTTTTATACTGACTTAATAAAAGAACAAGTCCTTAGTTATTATGGAAGTGTGTACTCTTAATCCTAATATAATAACAAGCACATATATTTAATATTTATGTCTTTGACTTATCAAATGGTGAGATTTAGCTTGATAAATCAAAATGCCCGATAAGTTGGGAAATGATGTTACTTATAGTGTGTCTTGTTGATTATAAAAGGAAACTGTGTCATAGTAATCTAAGTTGATAATGTCCCCAAGAGGAGCTCATAAAGATTGTAATGTTAAACCTTGCAGGTAGACTTAGTCCGATATGACGATAAGGTTGAGTGGTACTACTCTTGGACTGAGATATTAATTAAAATGAGTTATCAGTAACTCAATTAATTAGTGGACATCCGACATCTTAACCACAGGGAGATTAACACACTCATAATAAGGAGCCCAAAATGTAATTTGGGATTGGTGCGGTAGTTCAATAATAATTCTTTAATGGTATGAATTATTATTGATGAAATTAAGTTGTCTGTTCGGGGCGAACACGGGAAGCTTAATTTCATCGGGAGACCAAAACCAATTCCTCCTCTCGGTCCCTATCGTAGTCTCTTGTATATAGAGAATTATACCCACCTATTCCCACCTTCTTACCCACTCTTTGGTGGCCGGCCAAGCTAGCTTGAAACCCAAGCTAGGGCCGGCCAAGACCCAAGGATTGAGCCAAGATTAGTGGCCGGCCCTAGCTTGGAATCGAAGCTAGGTGTGGCCGGCCATATATATTATAAAAAAGATTTTATTTAAATTTTTTCTTATGTGGATTCCATGGTTTTAAAAGAGAGTTTAAAATTTATAATCTTTCCTTTTATAGCTTTTTACAAAAGATTAAGAAAAGATTTGAAATCTTTCCTTATTTGTAGATTGAAAGGTAGATTTTAATTTTAAGAAAACTTTCCTTTTTTGTAACCATGTTCATGATTTAAAAGAGAGTTTAAAAATTAAATATTCCCTTTTATAAGTTTCTACAAAAGATTAAGAAAAGATTTGATATCTTTCCTTATTTGTATATTGAAAGGAGATTTTAATTTTTAGAGATAACTTTCCTTTTTGGAAATCATCCACATGTTTAAAAGAAAGATTTTAATTTATAAAATTTCTTTTTATAAATCCACCATAAAGGGAAAAGTTATTGGAGCAAATTTTATAAATTTTCGGAAACAAATTAGGAAGTTTTAATTCTTGTGTTAATTAAAACTCTCCTTGTTTTGGAGCTTATAGGTGGCCGACCATTATAATTAAGAAGAGGAAATTGTTTTTAATTAAAATAATTTTTCCTTTTCATGGCAAAGGAATTAAGGAAGTTTTTATTTAAATTTCTTTATTTGCCAAGACCAAGGATTATAAAAGAGGGAGTAGAGGTGCCTTCATGGAAAACGACTCTATTCTATTTCTTCCTCTCTTTTCTTCCTTGGTGGTGGCCGACCCTATTGTTTTTATCTCTTCCTTTTCTTTCTTCTTCATTGGCCGAACCTTATCATCTCATGGAGCTTGAAGGTGGCCGGATTCTAGCTTGGAGAAGAAGGAGAGAAAGGAAGCATCCCTTGGAGTTTGGTGGTGGTGGCCGAACCTTGCAAGGAGAAGAAGGAGCTTAGGTGGTTCTCATCTCGGAAGATCGTTGCCCACACAACGTCCGAGATTAGAAGAGGAATACAGTAGAAGATCAAGAGGTTATTTTCTTACAAAGAAAGGTATAACTAGTAATTATTTTCCGCATCATACTAATTTTCTTTGTATAGTTATTTTTGGAAATACCAACACAAGAGGCATATGATTTTAGAGTTTTCAAATTTGTTTCGAATTTGTGTTTTTTTTTTTTTGAATTTATGATTCGATTATTCTTTTTGGTTAAACCTAGAGTTATATAAGGAAATTAAATATTAGCTTTCCTTAAAAGGCTTTGTCTAAGAAGTGGTGGTTGCTCCCATATCCAAGAAGGCCTAGTGCCTCGCCATGTTTAACCTGGAAGTCAATTTTGGAAATTAATATTTAATTGAATTTATAACATAGGTGGATTTGGATCAATAGTGTTAAGTTCTGCTTATGATCCAAGTCTAAACCATTAAGAACAGATAAGTTAAATTTAAAATAAATAATGTTAAGTTCCATTTGCGATTTCTAATTTAACTTCTAAAGTCACTGCTATTATTTGTGTGACCGAAGAAAACCAACTATTAATTAATTTGTCATAAAGATAAATTGACGAGATAATAAAATTAAAACCCCCTCTTACAAATGTTGAGATTTTGTATACGTTCACACTATCGTGACATACAAAATTCACGGTGTTTGAGGTAATTTTATTTGTCAAGTTGACAAGATAATAAAATTAATGGGTAAAACCACTCTTACAAATGTTTGGATTTGTATACGTCCACACTATCGTGACATACAATATTCACGGTGTTTGAGGTAATTTTATTTGTCATAAAGATAGGTTGACAAAGTTATTAATGGGTAAAACCCTCCTCTTACAAATGTTAAATTTTGTATACGTTCACACTATCGTGACATGCAAAATTCACGGTGTTTGAGGTGTTGGTGAATTTAAATGATATTGTTTGAGGAATCAATACTATTTTAAATTCTAAAGTCTTGACCAAATGTTTAGTGATTCTTAGGTTGTCAATCCCCTAGCTGTTATACTATAGAATAGACTTAGTAGTCCCAGTTATGATTGAAAACAAAACTTGGACATAAAGATGGACTGTCCTCTTAGAAATAAGAACAATAGAAATGTATTTTATTCATTAGTTGTTGAAACATGTGGTGTTATCTACCGGTACCTGGTGTGTAGATACAGGAGCCACTGATCATGTCTACAATTCATTGCAGGGGTTCCAGGAAACCTGACAACTATATTAAAAGGGAAAATATCGCCTATATGGGCACTGCTGCAAAAGTAGCAGTTGTTGCAGTGGGAGATGTTTATCCTCCGATAGGAATAAAACATGGATTTTGAGAAATTGTCTTTATGTACTAAGTTTAGAAAGAACTAGTTTTCAGTTTCTAAACTATTCAAAGAACTTGATATTCTGTCTCTTTTGATAACAAAGTTGTTATCAAGGAAAAGAGGTAAGATATCTGTTCTGGTACGTTGGTTGACAATAAATTCCACGATGCAACAAATAAAAATTAATAATACATTTTCTAACTCTAATAAGAGAAAGCAACCTTCAGAAAAGAACCAATCATATCTTTGACATCTAAGGCTAGGTCATATTAACTTAAGTAGGATTCAAAGGATAATAGCCGATGAACTTTTGGGTTCATTGGTGGTGGAAACTTTCCAACCTGCAAGTCTTGCTTAGAAGAAAAAAATGACCAAGAGACTTTTTAAGTCTAAGGGGTATAAAGCCAAAGACGTGTTGGAATTGGTTCATTCTGATTTGTGTGGACCTATGACTATCCAGGCAAGAGGAGTTTTCGAATATTTCGTCTATTTTATAGACAACTATTCAAGATACAGGTACATTTACTTGATGCACCGCAAGTCTAAGTGTTTGATAAGTTCAAAGAGTACTAGGCTGGTGTGGAGTAATGTCAAGGTAAAAGTATCAAGACACTACGATGAGATCGTAGTGGCGAATATCTTGGGAGAGTTTAGGAGTCACTTATCAGAAGTCGGGATTCAATCCCAATTAACTGTACCTGGTACACCCCAATAGAATGGTGTAGTAGAAAGAAGGTATAGGACTCTTATGGAAATGATTAGATTGATGATGAATTATTCAGAAAATTACCAAATTCATTTTGAGGATATACTCTGGAAACGGAAGTGAACATAGTACCTTCTAAGTCAGAACTCTCTACTCACATAGAATTATAGAATAAGCGTAAGCCTAATTTGAAGCATATTCGGATTCGGAGTAGTCCAACACATGTGCTGAAGGGAGACACTCATAAGTTGGACAGGAGTTCACTTGTTTGTGGGTTATCCTAGAGAAACGAAAGAAGGTTTATAGTCCTTAAAATCAAAAGGTCATGGTTAGCACCAATGCCCAATTTTTAGAAGAGGAATATGTAATGAACCACAAGCCCATAAGTAAATTTGTTCTTAAGGAAATAATAAAGGACACGTCTAATTTAGTACCAACTGTACAAGATGAAATATCACAAGAAATTACAACACGTATCACAACTGATATACAATTACATGCAGTGCCTCGTCGTAGTGGGAGAATTGTTAAGCAACCCTAAAGCTTCTTGTTTTGGGAGAATTATTGGACTTGATCCCTAGTGAACATGAACCTAATCCCCGGACATATGACGAAGCACTCCAAGATAAAGATGCAGCATCTTGGTAAAGAGCAATGAATACAGAATTAGAATATATGTATTATAATAAAGTCTGGAAGCTTGTAGAACCACCAAATGGTGTAAAAGCCATTGGGTGTAAATAGGTCTACAATAGGAAAAGAGGCATAGACAGGAAGGTGGAAACTTTCAAAGCAATGCTTGTTGAAAAAGGAAACTTTTTCACTGGTAGTCATGCTTAAGTCTATCCGGATTCTTTTATCTATATGGACTATGAGATTTGGTAAGTGGATGTCAAGACAGTTTTCCTTAATAGAAGTCTTGAAGAAAATATCCATATAAAGCAACCAGAAGGGTTCATCGCAAAGGGCAAAGAGCAACTTGTATGCAAGCTCAATCAGTCTATGAACTGAAGAAAAGCTTCAAGGTCTTGGTTCATCCGATTTAATGAAGTAATCCAGACCTATGGATTTATTCAGTGTCCAGATGAGTCTTGTGTATACAAGTAGTGTGATGGAACGTGGTGGTATACGTAGATAATATTTTTGATAGTTGGAAATAATATCAAAGTGTTGTCGGAAGTAAGGGTATGGTTGTCCAAGAAATTCGATATGAAGGACTTGGGAGAATGCGCACATATTCTTGGGATCAAAGGGATCACAAGAAAAGAATGTTGTACTTATTCCGAGCTTCATACTATCCTAGCTCGTTTTAGCATGCAAGACTCCAAGAAAGGCTTTCTACCTTTCAGGCATGGAGTAGCTTTATCTAAAGAGATGTCTCCGAAGACATCAAAGAAGATAGAGGACATGTAGGCAGTTCCTTATGCTTCGATTATCGGAAGCCTAATGTATGCTATGTTGTGCACGAGACCGGATTTCTGCTTTGCCGTAGGTATGGTTAGCAGATATCAAAGTAACCCAGGACCGGGACACTAGACTGCCGTAAAGCATATGCTAGTTTACAAGGCAGATAATTTGGTCTCTGTGGGTTACACGAATTTTGACTTCCAATCAGATAAGGGACAATAGTAAGTCAACCTCGGGGTTTTGTGTTTACTTTAGGAGGTAAAGCCATAACTATGGAGGAGTGTTAAGCATAGGCGCTTTTCAGACTCCACTATGGAAGTTGAGTATGTGGCAGCCTCAAAGGCAGTCATAGAAGCTTAATAACTCAGTAACCTTAAGATGGACTTAGATATGATTTTTAGTTTGTCCGAAGATTATTACAATTTATTGTAATAATAGTAGTGCAGTAGCAAACTCGAAGAAATCATGAGTCCATAAGGCAAGTAAACACAATAGAGCGCAAGTACCACCCAATACGAGACATCGTATAATGAGGAGAAGTTGTTGCTGCCTAGATTGCATCAGGTGATAACCTGTAGATCCTTTCACTAAGGTCCTTAAGGCAAGAGCTTTTGATGGGTATGTTGAAGGGTTGGGAATAAGATGTATGGCAGCATTTATGGTAACATAGTCTTTTAGTATAAGTGGGAGATTGTTAGAGTATATATACTAAAAGCCTAGCTTTTGTATAAACATTTATTTAGAGATAAGAATCACATTGGTCAAGTATCTACATTTATATATACTGAGTGTAGTCGTTCAATTAATTTATATTGTAGATAACACGGTGTGTGTTGTCACACACAAGAGATCATGTTATCGGTTCTTTATAAATTATAAACAGTAGCTCACGACTAAGATGGAAAGGAACAAACCATTGGAATAGTCGTAGTGTAATTAGATATTAGTTTATCTTAACTAATAAATTACACTAATACACTCTAAGTGTATTGAGCAGAACCATTTAAGGAAAGTTCTTTTTATACTGACTTAATAAAATAACAAGTCCTTAGTTATTATGGAAGTGTGTGCTCTTAATCCTAATATAATAACACACACATATATTTAATATTTATTCTTTGACTTATCAAAGGGTGAGATTTAGCTTGATAAATCAAAATGCCTGATAAGTTGGGAAATGATGTTACTTATAGTGTGTCTTGTTGATTATAAAAGGAAACTGTGTCCTAGTAATCTAGGTTGATAATACCCCCAAGAGGAGCTCATAAAGATTGTCATGTTAAACCCTGCGGGTGAACTTAGTCCGATATGACAATAAGGTTGAGTGGTACTACTCTTGGACTGAGATATTAATTAAAATGAGTTGTCAGTAACTCAATTAATTAGTGGACATCCGACATCTTAAATACAGGGAGACTAACACACTCATAATAAGAAGGAGCCCAAAATGTAATTTGGGATTGGTGCGGTAGTTCAATAATAATTCTTTAGTGGTATGAATTATTATTGATGAAATTAAGTTGTCTGTTCGGGGCGAACACGGGAAGCTTAATTTCATCGGGAGACCAAAACTAATTCCTCCTCTCGGTCCCTATCGTAGTCTCTTGTATATAGAGAATTATACCCACCTATTCCCACCTTCTTACCCACTCTTTGGTGGCCGGCCAAACTAGCTTGGAACCCAAGCTAGGGCCGACCAAGACCCAAGGATTGAGCTAAGATTAGTGGCCGACCCTAGCTTGGAATCCAAGCTAGGTGTGGCCGGCCACATATATTATAAAAAGGATTTTATTTAAAATTTTTCTTATGTAGATTCCATGGTTTTAAAAGAGAGTTTAAAATTTATAATCTTTCCTTTTATAGCTTTCTACAAAAGATTAAGAAAAGATTTGAAATCTTTCCTTATTTATAGATTGAAAGTTAGATTTTAATTTTAAGAAAACTTTCCTTTTTAGTAACCATGTTCATGATTTAAAAGAGAGTTTAAAAATTAAATATTCCCTTTTATAAGTTTCTACAAAAGATTAAGAAAAGATTTGATATCTTTCCTTATTTGTAGATTGAAAGGAGATTTTAATTTTTAGAGATAACTTTCCTTTTTGGAAATCATCCACATGTTTAAAAAAAAAGATTTTAATTTATAAAATTTCCTTTTATAAATCCACCATGAAGGAAAAAATTATTGGAGAAATTTTTATAAATTTCCGGAAACAAATTAGGAAGTTTTAATTCTTATGTTAATTAAAACTCTCCTTGTTTTTGGAGCTTATAGGTGGCCGACCATTATAATTAAGAAGAGGAAATTGTTTTTAATTAAAATAAAATTTCCTTTTCATGGCAAAGGAATTAAGGAAGTTTTTATTTAAATTTCCTTATTTGCCAAGACCAAGGATTATAAAAGAGGGGGTAGAGGTGCCTTCATGGAAAACGACTCTATTCTATTTCTTCCTCTCTTTTCTTCCTTGGTGGTGGCCGACCCTATTATTTTTCTCTCTTCCTTTTATTTCTTCTTCATTGGCTGAACCTTATCATCTCATGGAGCTTGAAGGTGGCCAGATTCTAGCTTGGAGAAGAAGGAGAGAAAGGAAGCATCCCTTGGAGCTTGGTGGTGGTGGTCGAACCTCATCTATTCTTGGAGTACTTGTGGTGGCCAAACCTTGCAAGGAGAAGAAGGAGCTTAGGTGGTTCTCATCTCAAAAGATCATTGTTGACACAACGTCCAAGATTAGAAGAGGAATACGGTAGAAGATCAAGAGGTTATTTGCTTACAAAGAAAGTTATAACTAGTAATTATTTTCCGCATCATACTAGTTTTTTTTGTATAGTTATATTTGGAAATACCAAATACAAGAGGCATATGATTCTAGAGTTTTTGGATTTGCTTCAAATTTGTGTTTCTTTTGTTTTATTTTTCAAATTTGTGATTCGATTATTCTTTTTGGTTAAACCTAGAGTTATATAAGGAAATTAAATATTAGCTTTTCTTAAAAGGCTTTGTTTAGGAAGTGGTGGTTGCTCCCATATCCAAGAAGGCCTAGTGTCTCGCCATGTTTAACCTAGAAGCTAATTTTGGAAATTAATATTTAATTGAATTTATAACATAGGTGGATTTGGATCAATAGTGCTAAGTTCCGCTTGCGATCCAAGTCTAAACCATTAAGAACAGATAAGTTAAATTTGGAATCAATAATGTTAAGTTCCGTTTGCGATTCCTAATTTAACTTCTAAAGAACACAATAGGTTGTTTAGGAAAGGTTCGACACTTGTACAAAATTTTTATACAGTGGAATCAGTACGATCTTCCTAGGACCAACTAATAGTTACATGATAGGATTATGCCCTTGATGCGTGCACACGATCTCCCAACAGCTCGGATCTTAGCACAATCACACGTCCGCGCCTCTACGATATCCACATGAACAAGCCTTGCCTTTGTTTGTCTCATAAACTCATAAGATGGAGATGGAAATCAGTCAAGGTTGTGCTAGCAACCGCAATGGTGATTTCGGCCAAGAGAAGGAAGGAGGAGGAAGAAGAAGACCAAAGGCTTTCACCTTCTCATCTAATGAAACATATCATCCAAAATGATATATATATCCATCTCATGAATACCAAGGGTTTTGTCCTTTCATCTTCCAATCCAATGGCTCAAAAGTAACCATTCAATCCAATGATTCAATTTTGACCATTTAAATCCTTGGTGAACTTGAGTTTACCCAATAAGTCTAACTCATTATTCTCATGCAATTTCGAATTCAATGAATCATTATTTCATTTATTCGAATTGACTCAATGAGTCTAGTTTGAATTGGACTCAATCCAACAATTGGATCCATTTGAGTCTTACTCAATAAGTCCAATTCAGATTAGACTTAATCCAATGAACTCATCTCCATATCTACTTGTTCTTTGTGTGTGACCTAATAGATTCTCGTAACATTGGCAATGCACCAAAATCAACATTTAGATACATAAGCAATGAGCGACATCTAGCAAGGCATCATTGCTACCCAAGTGACGAGAAAGTCGAGATTCGACCTAACCTTTCCGTGGTTATTATTTTGTATGACTTGATCCCTCTATCCTTGATATCTAGATTGATCAATGAGGCATAGACCGTGTTATCCTCTTATCAACCTTTGTGTTTCTTAATCTCTAAGTAGACACACTCAATCAAATAAGCTCAATATCTCATATTGACTCATTTGCGTATGACCATGCTTTCTTGTGTCCTACTAATCAAGGGGCCCACAGATATCACTTCTGTCATATGGAAGGGATATATCCTATCTACATCACTCACATCCCTCCGTATAATTCATTGCATACCCAGCGATCGACTTTATTGTCCACCTTGTTACAGATGACGTTTGACGATACCAAAGTATACAACTCCTTATGTAGGGAACCGTAGTGACTTCAGGTCTAAGGACTATTTATACCAATAGTCACATGAGAATGTTTATGACACTCATATAACGATCCATGAAATATTTTCATGGCGGGTTATTCAGTATATATTCTCTAATATATACCCATGTGTCAACCTGATATCTCATATCCATGACTTGTGAGATTAAGTCATCCGCTGACCTACATGCTAGTCTCAACGCATTAATATTGTCCTAGTATATTAATGCTTGACTAGGAATAGTTAAGAGTAGTGTTCTATGTATATCTACAATATCTCACTATTAATTCAACCAATTAATATGATGAAGATAAGAACCTACTACACAAGAACATTATTATACTTATTCAATCAGTACTGAACTGAAATAAATATAATAAACAACTTTGCCTTTTATTAATAGTAAAATATATGATACAAAAATAAACTCTTTACAATCATCTCATAATTGGTATTAGGGCTAATACTAACAATCTCCCATTAACACTAGTGTCAATCACTGAGGTATCGGATACCCATTGACCTAGTATGACCATCATGCTTTCCCTGTGTCAAAGCCTTGGTCAAGGGATCCGCAATGTTAGCATCGGTCAAGACTCTTCATATCCTCACATCTCCTCTATTGATGATCTCTCGAATGAGATGGAATCACCGGAGTATGTGTTTATATCTCTGATGAGAGTGAGGTTCCTTAGCCTATGCAATAGCCCCATTGTTGTCATAATAGAGGTCTATTGGGTTCTCTACACTAGGAACAACACCAAGTTCTATAATGAACTTCCTTATCCAAACAGCCTCCTTTGCTACAGCTGAAGCAGCAATGTACTCGGCTTTTGTTGTAGAGTCAGCGACTGTGTCCTACTTTGAACTCTTCCAGCTCACATCACCACCATTTAAGCAAAACACATACCCTGACTATGATCTGTAATCTTCCTTGTCAGTTTGGAAGCTAGCATCGATGTAACCCTTTACAACAAGCTCTTCATCGCCTTTAAAGATCAAGAAATAATCTTGAGTCCTTCTCAAGTACTTAAGAATATTCTTGACTGTTGTCCAGTGACCTTCACTTGGATCTAACTGGTATCTGCTCGTCATGCTCAACGCATACAAGAAATCTGGGTGAGTACAAAGCATGACGTACATGATAGACCCTATAGCAGATGCATAAGGAATCTGATCCATGTGGTCCCTTTCTTTCTTAGAAGAAGGACATTGAGTCTTCGAAAGACTCACACCAAGTGACATAGGCAGGAACCCCTTCTTGAATTTTCCATAGCAAAATGTTTACGCACCTTGTTAATGTACGTACTCTGGCTTAGGCCAAGCAATCTTTTAGATCTATCTCTATAGATCTTAAGGCCTAAAATATAGGTTGCTTCACCTAAGTCTTTCATTGAAAAATAATTCCCAAGCCAAGTCTTCATTGCCTGAAGAGTAGGGATATCATTTCCAATGAGAAGTATGTCATCTACATATAATATGAGAAAGATGATTGTGCTCCCACTAACTTTCTTGTAGACACAAGGTGCATCTTCATTCTTAATGAAACCAAACATTTTGATTGCATCATCGAATCGAAAATTCCAGCTTTTAGAAGCTTGCTTTAATCCATAAATGGATCGTTACAACTTACATACCTTTCCAGCATGCTCTGGATCAACAAAATCCTCAGGTTGTGTCATGTACACATCCTCAAGTAGATTTCCATTAAGAAATACGGTTTTGACATCCATCTGCCAGATCTCATAATCATAGTAAGCAGCAATAGTAAGCATGATCCGAATGGACTTAAGCATCGCAACTGGTGAAAAAGTTTTATCATAGTCTATACCATGAATTTGCTTGAAACCTTTAGCTACCAATCTACCTTTATAGGTATGCATATGGCCATCTATGTCAGTCTTCACTTTGAAGACCCACTTACACTCAATGGGTTTGATCCCTTCAGGTGGATCAACCAAAATCCATACTTGGTTAGTGTACATGGATTCCATTTCGGATCTCATGACCTCTAGCTATTTTTCAGAATCTAGGCTCTGTACAACTTCCTGATAAGATGTAGGCTCATCAAGACCAATAAGTAATACATCACCGTGGTCAAACAAGAGAAATGAATATCTCTTAGGTCGACGGCGAGTCCTATCAGATCTGCGTAGAGCTTGTGCTACTTGAACAGATTGTTGTTCCACAACTTCTTGTGGTGTAACAAAATCCTGATCCATAATATCTTGTGGTACCTATTCAATTTCCATCAAGGCGTCGGTGCTAGTTTGTGTATCTTGAATTTCTTCAAGATCGACTTCGCTACCACTAGCTTTTCTAGAAACAAATTCCCTTTCTAGAAAGACACTAGTTCTAGTAACAAACACATTACCTTGTGTGGGATTATAGAAGTAATATCCCTTTGTCTCCTTGGGATACCCAACAAAATAATACTTGTCTGATTTGAGTCCTAAATTATCTGAGAATTATCGTTGAACATAAGTCTCACAACCCTAAATCTTCATAAAAGACATCTTGGGACTCTTCTCAGTCCATATCGTATATGGTGTCTTTATGACAACCTTAGATGGAACTCGGTTAAGTGTGAAAGCGGCTGTCTCTAGAACATGTCCTCAGAGGAAGTAGGAAGATCTGTATGACTCATCATCGATCATACCATATCTAATAAAGTACGATTTCTTCTTTCTGATAAACCATTCCATTGTGGTGTTCCAGGTGGAATGAGTTGAGATATTATCCCACACTCAACGAGATGGTCATGAAACTCTTGGCTAAGATATTCCCCACCTCGATCTGATCAAAGCATCTTAATACTCTTTCCAAGTTAGTTTTGTACTTCATTCTTGAATTCTTTGAAATTTTCAAAGGATTCTGACTTGTGTTTCATCAGATACACATAACCGTATCTACTGAAATCATTAGTGAAGGTAATGAAGTAATAATAGCCTCCTCTAGCTACTATTCTGAAAGGGCCACATACATCAATATGTATGAGTCCTAGCAGATCATTAGCCCTTTCGCCTTGTCCACTAAATGGAGTCTTTGTCATATTACCTTGAAGACAAGATTCGCATGCCTCATATGATTCAAAATCAAATGAGTCTCAAAGTCCATCCTTATGGAGTTGGGATATGCGACTCTCATTTATGTGACCCAAGCGACAATTCAGAGATATGTTTGGTTCAAATCATTAGACTTGAACCGTTTGGTATTTATGTTATAGATTGGGTTTTCAAAGTCTAGAACATAGAGGTCATTCATAAGAAGTGCACTACAATATAACATATCATTGAAATAAACGGAACAACATTTGTCCTTTATTACAAATAAAAAACCTTTCTTGTCCAAAGAAGAAACAGAGATAATGTTCTTTGTCAAAGTGGGCACATAACAGCACTCTTCTAGTTCTAAAACAAGCCCAGTGGGCAAAGATAAGGAATAGGTTCCTACAGAGACGACAACAACTCTTGCATCATTACCTACTCATAGGTCCACTTCACCCTTTGCCAATGCTCTACTATTTCTCAGCCCCTGCACATTAGTATAAATGTGAGACGCACATCCGGTATCTAATACCCATGAAGAAGAAATAGATAGATTGACTTCTATAATATATATACCTGAGGCAGAAGTCCCACTTCTCTTCCATTTCAGTTCCTCTAGGTATACCTTGCAGTTCCTCTTCCAGTGTCCGGTCTCACCGCAGTGGAAGCAGGTTCCTTCCTTAGCAACCCCACCTTTGGGTTTCAGTGCATGAGTCTTGCCCTTTCCTTTGGCTTGGGTCTTACCCTTACCTTTAGGCTTCCACTTGCATTTGCCCTTAGACACTATCAAAATGGAACCAGGCTTTGCCTTCTTAAGGTTGAGTTCAACAATTCTCAACATGCTCAACATTTCAGGCAGTGGTTTGTCAATTTCATTCATGTTATAGTTCATGATGAATTGACTATAACTATTAGGCAACGACTGCAGAATAAGGTCAATGGCCAATTCTTGGCCTAGTGGAAATCCTAACCTTTGTAGATTCTCCACATACCCGATCATTTTGAGCATATAAGGCCCTACGGGACTTCCTTCTTACATTCTGCATTGAAACAGTGCTTTAGAGATCTCAAATTTCTCATGTCTTTCTTGTCCTTGATATAGTTGTCTAAGGTGTTCAACCATATCATAAGCATTCATGTTCTCATGTTACTTTTGAAGCTCAGAGTTCATGGTGGCGAGCATAAAGCATGACACATCTAATGCATCATTTTGATTTTTTTTGTAAGCATCCCTATCAGCTCTAGTGGCAGTAGCGGGGGGTGCTTCAGGAATAGGCTACTCTAGGACATACAATTTCCATTCTTGCTTGAGAACTATTCTCAAGTTTCTGTACCAGTCCAGGAAATTAGCTCCATTGAGCTTGTCCTTATCAAGGACAGATCGCAGAGAGAGTGTGTTCGACGTACTTGATGACATGGTAATCTACAACAGAATAATACAGAACTTAGTATCATATATCGATCATTTAATTAGGCTTTTAATTAAATGATTCTCCCACTGAATTCTAAAGTCTAAAAAGCAAAGATATTCAAGTGGGACAAGATCCACATTATACCTCATCTTGAGTTAGCTTTGGCTAATCACCCAAGACTTGTATAAATTAGGTATGCAACATATATCAATTAGACAAGATCCATATTATACCTTATCTTGAGTTAGCTTTGGCTAATCACCCAAGACTTAGTACAACTTAGGTAGACAATGTTTACCAATTACATTCTATGTAACTCTTGTATCTTTTGGTGAACAAGACTATTTGTTCATTTGACCATCTCATGAAATTCATATTATAGCTCATCTTGATTTAGTTTTGGCTAATTGCCTAAGATTAGTACAATTTGAATTTCATCTTATGGGATATGCCTTTAAGTTCTCATTCTAATGAGACAACTAAGTTAAGTTGCACCCAAGTTTAATAGTCGGATATCACAATTGTCCTGTTGCACTCTCGGAAGATAAATTGAGTCACTTTGCTTTGGCAAAACCTCATTACAATTGATCGAGCTAGATGTGGGTACTAAACTTTGGTAGGCATATACTAAAAGACCTAATTATGTTTAAATTAAGCATGTATCACATACAATCAAGGCACACATCACATATATGCATAAATGAAAATGTGACATGGTTATGGCCCCCATAAACTACGATCTTCTCAAGCCAATGAGAAGAGCGATAAGTCAACCTAGGTCTAAGTAGCTTCTCCAAGCGCTTCCTTGGTTGTCGTGTGTTGTTGTCCTTCCTTCCTTTTCACCCGTCGTCAAGTAGACTAACTTCTTTCTAATTTGTACATTACAAAATCTAAAGAAACTCGAGTTACATTTGAGTGTAGTATAAATTACAACAAGAATAAAAGGATGAAGGCACGACACGCAAGCCGTATTATGAATTACAACATACACACACATCCAATCACATTGGGGTTTAAAGGGCCATAACCATGTACCATGTCATATATATTCACAATATCTTTATTGTTAGAACCCCAAGGTGTTTTGATGTGATCAAACAAGTTACGTTAGGTCCTGTTTTGTCTAACCCTTGTGTCTAAGTGTGCAGGAGCTTAGGAACACAAGAAGTCGAGCGGAAGATGTGGCTAACGAGAAGGACGACACGGGGAGAGAGCCGACGGGCTCGGTGCGTCCGAGGGATGAGGTGACCGCGGAAGAGTACACCGGTGGACGAGAAGAACGTGCACGACGTTCGAGGGACGAGAAACCAGGAAGGAAGGCTGCTCAAGGAGAAGGCCGGAACCTAGGTTCGGGTGAGCCCTATTCCAGATGGCCGAGATCACCCAGGCTAGCGGAGCCGGAACACAAGACCCGGACCGAGACGAGCTCAACCGGAGCAGTGGAACCGGACTACAAAAAGTCAACAAGGTTGACTTAAGTGGTCCGGGCGCCCGAAATCATTCCGGGCGCCCTAGGCACCTTTTGAGGGTCCGGGCGTCCGCAACCCAAAACTCATCCACGATGATGTGGACGTTGACTGAATATTGGGGGATAAAGTTTTATCCCCCCAGGGCGCCCGGAACCCCTTCGGGGCACTTCGACCAGTGCTATAAATATAGCACTGATCTGCACAGCTTAAGCAACTCACTTGTAATCAGTTTTCTCTGTGCTTTCATTTATGTTCTTTTTATTTGTGCTGTCAACGCTGTAAAGAGGCTACTCCACCCTAAGGAGATCATCAGATAGTGCGCTTACTTTCCTTGGATTAACAATCCCCTGATTGCAAACCAAGTAAACCTCTGTGTCTGATTTACATTTTATTAGTCTCTCTATTTTTGTACCAAGGCGCTTCAGGAGGACTAACCGCCGATCGAAGCAATGAGATGGGCGGACCAAGCATCGTTCCACCAAAATTCGAGGGGAACTTCGCAGACTGGAAGCGTCGTATGGAGGTATTCCTAAAAACTGATTTCGAAATTCAGTCTATTATTAAGTATGGTTTTCTAGCTCCGACGAATCAAGATGGAGAACAAAAAGAAGAGAGCCTTTGGACAAAGAAGGAGCAGAATGAGTCTGTAGCAAACAGTCGTACGAAATATCACCTGTTGAGCGTGTTACCGCCTCAAGAGGTCAACCGCATCGGAAGCTATTCATCTGCTAAAGAACTCTGGGAGAAGTTCCTGGAATTCCACGAAGGCACGTCCGAAGCGAAACTCGCTAGAAGAGACAACCTCCGGAACAAGCTAATGAACATCCGTCTGGAAAAAGGTGAGAAGGTAGCCAATTTACACGCGAAGGTAAAGGAATTAATTACTAGTCTCAAGAACCTCGGTGAAACGGTAACCAACCGAGACACTATATGTTATGCGCTCAACGCGTTTCCCAGAACTCCAGAATGGGCATCAATCGTCGACGCCTACTATATTTCAAAAGATCTGGAGGTAAGTACTTTAGAAGAATTGTTCTCTACTCTTGAATTGCATGAAACCAGGTGTGTAGGGATAACAAAGGAATCAAGCCAGATGATCGCACTAAATGCAACCAAAAGGGATGAACCCGAGTCAGCCTCAAAAGAGGATCAGGAAGCATACATGGTAAGAAACTTTAAAAAGTTTTTTAGATCTAATAAATTCAAAGAAATACAGAATAAAAAAAATCCTACAAATAGAAGAAGGATGCGTTGCTATCAGTGTCAAAAGGAAGGACACCTAAACGAGGATTGCCCAGAAGTAAAGAAGGGCAAAGGCAAGATACCCAAGAAGCACAAGAATCTAAAATCTACTTGGGACGACACTTCATCATCTGAGTCCGAGATTCAAGAATATGTCGGGCTAGCGCTGATGGCAAGCTACGAAGAGCAAAACACATCAGAACTCAGCATAGATGAAGGGGGAGCGACCTCAGATGAAAGTAGCGAAGCAGGGGGAGATTCAGGCTTCAAGTCTGATATGGTAAGTGAGGTATGCCTTTTACCCCCTGATCAGCTTTACTTTGGTATCAAGGCTATGGAAAAATCCATGTATAAATTAGAAAATAAAAATACCAAATTAAAAATAAAATTTTAGAAACAAAAAGAATTTTGGCAAAATCATGTTTAATAGAGGATTTTGATAAATTAAAATTTGAAAATGATAAATTAAAAGAAGAAATTGAAAAATTCTACCTACTCAAATATTTCTACTTTTAGAAATTATAGAAAATTAAATTGGTACTATAGGTTTCACCAAAATAAAATCAGGAAAATATCAAACACCTATGTGCCTAGAAGATACTTGGTTAACCCTATAGGTAGGAACCTCTATTGGGTTCCGAAAACATGTTTAACTTGAAATTAAATTAAATTTAGCATTTTTTCAGTAAGAAAGTTAAACAGATAGTTTCTTTATGAGGTTTTGTCTAAGGAAGTGGTTGTTGCTCCAATAACCAAGAAGGCCTAGTGCCTCGCCACGACTTGGAAACCAAAATACTGAAATCAAATGTTTAATTAACTTTCTGGAAAAAGTATTAAAGCTAGAATTTAATAATACTTAAAAGTTTTTTAAATATTTATTTTGAAAATTTTTGTTTAACTTAGAAAATGTTTCTGTTGCAAATAATGCTTTAAAAAGAGTTATTCAAATTTGTGTTAGAAAATTTTCTTACTAAAGAATTTTTTTCCCCTTAAAATTTGTTTGAAAACTTCGATTTATGTTAAGAAAGTGTTTAATTTAATTACTTAGAAGTTTTACAAAACTTAAAATTTTTTTTCTAACTTCAATTTTTTATAAGTTAGAATTAACCTTAGACTTGTTAAAAGGAACCCCACTTTTTTTTGTGATCAAAGGGGGAGAAGAATGTTAAGTCTAGGGGGAGGTATATATTTTTCAAATATTGAAAAATCTTTGGACTTATCTATAAATTAACTATTTTTATTGCATATGTTTACCCTAACTTTGTTGGTTGCTACTCGGAAAGCCTAGAGGTTCCATTGTACAAAAATTTGTACAAAGGTCTGAACCTTTTCCTAGCTACCATGTGTTCTTTTAAATTAAATTTTGGATCACCTGCGGAACTTAACACGTTTGATCCAAAACTTAATCTATTTGTTCTTTTAGGTTTTGACTTGGATCTCCTGCGGAACTTAACACGTTCGACCCAAGTCACCTTAAGTTATTAATTCCATTAAATATTAATTTCCATAATCGGTTCCCAGTACTGACGTGGCAAGGCACATGGCCTTCTCAGCCCCGGTCCTTCGACTCAGGAGACCCTGGGCGAAATTTCTTTCAACCGATGCTACTGTAACAGGCATAATTAACAAAATTCTATAAACAATTACTATATTTGAATAACAATCTACACCTTGAAAAAAAAATTAAAGAAAAAAAAAACACAGTTCGCTAAGATCTGAAAATAAAAAAAAACAGGTCGCTAAGAAAATTCTGTAATATTTTAGAGAGTTCCCACCTCTGGAATGTGCGGTGGAGATCTGAAAATAAAAAAAAAAAAAAAATAAGCAAACAGTTCGCTGGTGAACTGAGACCAGAGGAGAGCTCCAAGTGCAGCAAAAGAGTTCTTCTACTTGTTAATAAACGTCAAGGCCTTCGACCATAGGAAGAGCGTGAGCAAAGAGATGATGAGGCCATGGGAAATTAAAGGAAGTAGATGGTAGCAGACGAACTCGAACAGAATCCAAATAGCAGTGGCACCAACGAGTATTCCGGCTAAGATCTTCTTGAGGATACCAAAATGAGTTGGATCGAAAAGTAGTAAGGTACCTTGGCCACCGCCGAGGACGTGGTGAACGGACTTCTCCCTGCCGAAGAGGCGGAAGACCTTGGCTTTCTCAGGCAGCAGGCGGCGCCGCACGGCCGCAGCAAGCTTTTCTTCGCTCAGGCGGCGGCAGAAGCAAAACGGAAAGCCCTAAATCTGATTTTAATTACTGATTTCCTGGACTTCACCTATTAAACTTAAACATAATATTTTAAAAAAAAATTTGGGCCCCTCAAAAATCTAGGCCCAGGGCCATCGCCCAGGATGGCCCTCCTCCAGGGCCGGGCCTGGGCCTTCTTAGATATGGGAGCAACCACCACCGACTAGACAAAACCTTTTATAGAAATCTAATATTTAATTTCCTAAAATAACTTTAGGTTAACCGAAAAGAACAATCAAATCACAAGGAAAAATAAAACAAAAAAAAACACAACTTCGAAAAACATATTCGAAATACTAGAACGTAAGCCTCTTGTATTTGGTATTATTTCCATAAATAACTAGTATGATGCGGAAAAGGAAAAACTACTAGTTATACCTTCTAGAAAGACCTCTTGATCTTCTACCGTATTCCTCTTCTAACCTCGGACGTTGTGTGGACAACGATCTTCCGAGATGAGAAACCACCAACCACCTTCTTCTCCTCCAAGCTAGGTTCGGCCACAATAAGGAAGCTTCACCAAGGAAGAAAATCAAAATACCAACCAAGCTCCAAGAGATGCTAGCTTTCTCTCCTCCTTCTTCTTCTTCTCCAAGTAGTATCCGTCCACCACAAGAGCTTCAAGGGGAGAGAGAGGTTCGGCCACCACAAGAGGAAGAGAGGGAGAGGATGATGATGGCCGACCACACCAAGGAACAAAAGAGGGAGAGAAATAATAGAGGTTGTTCTCATGAAGGCACCCCCACCCCTTCTTTTATATTCCTTGGCCTTGACAAATTAGGAAATTTAATTACAATAAAATTTCCTTAATTTCTTTGACATGATTTAATTGAGAAAAATAAAATAAAATTTCCCAATTAGATCAATATTGGCCGGCCACATTAAGAGAAATAAATTAGACAAGTTTTAATCAACAAATTAAAACTTCCTAATTTGTTTCCGGAAATTTTTAAAAAATAAAATTTCTCTTCAAAAAAAATCTCTTCACGGTTGATAAAAAGAAATTTCCATAATTTTAATTTTACAATATGTGAATAATTTTTAAAGAGAAAATAAAATATCTCACCAATCTAAAAATAAGGAAAGAGATCTAATCTCTTTCTTTAATCTTTTGTAGATATTTTACAAGAGAGATATTTTAATTTTAATTCTCTTTAATAAATTATATCTTCCACATAATAAAAATTAAAATTAAAATTCTTTTTAATTTAATATGGCCGGCCCCTCTAGCTTGGGTTCAAGCTAAGGCCGACAACCCTAAACCCATGCTTAGGCCGACCCTAGCTTGGCCGGCCCCCTTTAGGTGGGTATAGAAGGCGGGTATAGGTGGGTATAGTACTCTATAAATAAGAGACTACGATAGGGACCGAGAGGAGGAATTGGTTTTGGTCTCCCGATAAAATTAAACATCCCGTGTTCGCCCCGAACACACAACTTAATTTTATCAATAATAATTCATTTCACTAGAGAACTATTATTGAACTACCGCACCAATCCCAAATTACATTTTTGGGCTTCTTCTTATTATGAGTGTGTTAGTCTCCCTGTGTTTAAGATATCGAATGTCCACTAATTAAGTGAGTTACTGACAACGCATTTAATTAATATCTTAGTCCAAGAGTAGTACCACTCAACCTTATCATCATGTCAGACTAAGTCCACCTGCAGGGTTTAACATGACAATCCTTATGAGCTCCTCTTGAGGACATTATCAACCTAGTATCTCTAGGACACAGCTTCCTTCTATAATCAACAACACACACTATAAGTGATACCATTTCCCAATTTATCGGGCTTATTGATTCATCGAACTAAATCTCACCCATTGATAAATTAAAGAAATAAATATCAAATATATGTGCTTGTTATTATATTAGGATTAGGAGCACACACTTCCATAATAACTGAGGTCTTTGTTCTTTTATAAAGTCAATATAAAAGAAACGACCTCAAATGGTCCTACTCAATACACTCTAAGTGTACTAGTGTAATTATACAGTCAAGATAAACTGATACCTAATTACACTACGACCTTTTAATGATTTGTTCCTTTCCATTTTGGTCGTGAGCTTCTGTTTATAATTTATAAGATACTGATAACATCATCTTCTGCATGTGACACCACATGCTATGTTATCTACAATATAAATTAATTGAACAACTACAAACAAATGTAGATAATTTGACCAAATGTGATTCTTTATTCAAAACAAATGTTTACAAATACTTAGGCTTTCAGTATACACTCCAACAAACTTAACTTGGGTTGCTCACATCAAAAAGGGGGAGATTGTTGGAACCCCAAGGTGTTTTGATGTGATCAAACAAGTTAAGTCAGGTCATGTTTTGTCTAACCCTTGTGTCTAAGTGTGTAGGAGCTTAGGAACACAGGAAGTCGAGCGGAAGACGTGGCTAACGAGAAGGATGACACTGGGAGAGAGCCGACGGGCTCGGTGCGTCCGAGGGACGAGGTGACCGCGGAAGAGTATACCGGTGGACGAGAAGAACGTGCGCGGCGGTCGAGGGATGAGAAATCGGGAAGGAAGGCTGCTCGAGGAGAAGGCCGGAACCTGGGTTCGGGTGAGCCCTATTCCGGATGGCCGAGATCACCCAAGCTAGCGAAGCCGGAACACAAGATCTGGACCGAGACGAGCTGAACCGGAGCAGTGGAACCGGACCACAAAAAGTCAACAAGGTTGACTTAAGTGGTCCGGGCGCCCGAAATCATTCCGGGCGCCCTGGGCACCTTTTGAGGGTCCGGGTGCTCGGAACCCAAAACTCATCCACGATGATGTGGACGTTGACTGAACGTTGGGGGATAAAGTTTTATCCCCACCAGGGCGCCCGGAACCCCTTCGGGGCGCCCCGACCAGTGCTATAAATATAGCACTGATCTGCACAGCTTAAGCAACTCACTTGTAATCAGTTTTCTCTGTGCTTTCATTTATGTTCTTTTTATTTGTGCTATCAACGCTGTAAAGAGGCTACTCCGCCCTAAGGAGATTATCAGATAGTGCGCTTACTTTCCTTGGATTAGCAATCCCCTGATTGCAAACCAAGTAAACCTCTATGTCTAATTTGCATTTTATTAGTCTCTCTATTTTTTATTACAAGTTCTTTTAAATTAGTTAAATATCCGAGAAAGGTTTGCGATTTTTTTTTGTAGGGCAATTCACCCCTCTCCTCTTGCCGACCTCCAAAGGGACCAACACTTATGACATAAATTTACTATGATTTCAACAATAAATTATGAGCCGCAATGCCACGGCGATCCCGCTAGCCGGTTAGAGGGTGGGGTTAAGGGGCAGCGCCCCTTGAGGGGGTGAGGGGGCAACGCCCTCGAAGAAAAATTTATTTTGCATACTCATTTTATGAGTTGTTGCTATACCCAAGACCCTCCTACCCTCAAAACTGACTATGTTTCATTCTGAACAAAACTCCTTTGGTCGAGACCTTGTTGGTCACATACTAACTATGTTTTGTTCTCAACAAAACACTCATTTTAGTCAAGGCTTAGGATTTGGCCGAGACACAAAATCTGGCCAAGACTCATAGTCTGGCCGAGATTCACAATATGGCCGAGACTCATAGTCTGGCCGAGACTCATAAATTTTGTAAATCACAGTAAACCTATCATGTCATTTCTATATCACATATAAAAAATTCTAAAACTTAGCATATCCCTTCGCAAGTGGTTCTGATACCACTGTTGGGATCTAGCGCGCTAAACACGCGAAAAGCACAACGAAAATTAACTAGATCCTCTATCCAGTAGATCCATGCGAAGGGAAGAAACATTGCTAAAAAAAATCTATACTAAATTACATGATAGGATTATACCCTTGATGCGTGCACACGATCTCCCGAGTGAAATTTTTGGCTAAACAAAATATAGTATTTCGTGGTAGTAATGAGAAACTTTATGATGATAATAATGGGGCTGTTGTTGAGATGATTGCTGAGTGGGACTCAGTGATCAGGGAACATATTGAAAGAAATACACATCATCATTATCTTAGCCACAAAATTCAAAATGAATTGATATGCTTGTTAGCTTCTCAAATAAAGAGTTCTATTCTTGAAAACATTAAAAAAAGCTAAGTTCTTTTCTGTAATACTTGATTGCACTACTGATGTTAGTAATCAAGAGCAAATGACTTTGGTTATAAGATGTGTTGATGTTTCTACAAGCCCAATGAAAGTAGAAGAATACTTTTTGGATTTTTTAAAAGTGTATGATACAACAGGACAAGGCTTGTTTGAAGAACTGCAAAATGTATTGAAAAGTTTTGATCTTGATATTGATAATGTGAGAGGGCAGGGATATGATAATGGGGCAAATATGAAAGGGAGGCACCAAGGCGTACAAAAAAAATTGTTGGATATAAATCTTAGAGCATTATATACTTCATGTGATTGTCATTGTTTGAATTTAACACTTTGTGATATTACAAATTCCTATGGAAAAGCGGAAGACTTTTTTTTTTGGAGTAGTACAACGGATTAATACAATATTTTCTCATTCTACAAAGAGGTGGAAGATTTTGATAGATCATATAACGGTAAAAGGTTTAACTCTCAGGCCATTGTCAATCACTCGATGGGAAAGTCATACTGAAAGTGTAAAAGTAGTGGTACTTCAAGCTCAACAAATCAAAGAAGCTTTAATTCAAGTTGCAGAAGAAAAATACACTAACTCTAAAATAAGAAGTGAAGCTAAGTCTTTAGCAACATTTGAACTTGGAAATTTTGAGTTTTTAGTGGGTATAATTATTTAGTATGACATATTGGGTAAAGTTAATATTGTTAGCAAAAGCTTACAATATGAAAATATGCTTATTGACATTGCTATGACCAAGATTAAGGGGTTAATTGCTTCTTTTGAAGAGTATAGAGAATCTTGATTTGGACAAGCTATCAATACAGCAAAAGAACTTGCTTTAACAATGGAGATTGATCTTGTTTTTCCTGAAAAAAAAAAGATAAATATATGGAAAAAGACATTTTGATGAGCTTACATGTGAGTCTTCGAAACTACCTGAAGAATTTACCGAGGAAACTTTTAGAGTTCATTATTTCTTGTTCATAGTAGATCAAACAATTGGGTCATTGAAGAAAAGCTTTGAGCAATATGAGGAATATGAAGATCTTTTTGGATTTCTTTTCACAGCTAAAAAGTTGAGTTCATTGATTGATGAAGACTTGAAAGCTCGTTGCAAGAATCTTGAAAGGAAACTACAAAGAAAAAATGGTACAGGACAAGATGTTTCAGATTTGGATAGAGATGACTTATATCAAGAACTGAAAATCATACAATATATTCTACCAAAGGAAACAAAAACAGCAAGTGAAATACTAATTTTTTGTAAAGAATGAATTGTTTCCCAAATTCATTCATTGCACACAGGATATTATTAACTATTCTGGTGATTGTCGCATCTGCAGAAAGAAGTTTTTCTAAATTGAAGTTGTTGAAATCTTGTTTGAGATCAACCATGACCCAAACAAGATTGAATGCATTAGCTATGATTTCGATTGAGAATGATTTTTAGAAAAACTCAATTATGAAAAATTGGTCGATGACTTTATAAATAAAACTATAAGAAGATCAATTTTTCATAGTTAATTGTAATAATTCTTTTTGATTTTCTAATACTGAGTATTAGCAACATTGAATATAATATTTTCATTATTATAGATTTTAGTTTAGGTGTTCTGTTGATGAATTATTATATAGTATTGATTTTATTATTTTTTATTTGAATTTAAAGGGTTCATTTTTTTTTTTTTTTTGCACCGGACTCTTCAAAATCTATGACTGACCCTGGTCACGATAGCGTGGAGCGGGGAAAAGATGACGACGACCCAAAAACACAACGCCGCCCCCATACAAAAGAAGCAAGAAAATCGTCTCTCCTTTTCCACGCATAAATAATGTCATAAAAAAGTGTGCTATAGTAAAATGGTAAAATTGATCCTCCCCTCTCTACTTACCCCATTAGACAGAACTGTGACGAGTCAAAAGAACATATAGTCAAATAGTGCAATTGTACACAAATCGAGCATAATAAATTCAACAATAGTCAATTAGCTACATAACAATCGGTTGGTGAAAGCAAATTATTGAGGTAGGAACACACTACTATTAATAAAGGAAGGATATGTTGAGAAATAAATATGTATTTTGATAAATAAGTAAATTGGATATTCAAGAAACTTGGCTTTCATAAATTATGAGTGTTTTTTTATTATTTTTTTTAAAATATTAATTGGATCAGTTATTGAATTAATATATTTTATAACAGTCGATTTAAATAACAGTTAGCTTTATTCGATTTTGATGGTAAACTTCTATTGATTCAATTTTAATTGAATGTCATTCCTAGGTATTGGTACAGTTGATATTATAAGATCAATTATCAATCAACATGTGTAAAATGCAACGTGGGTGATCTGATCTCATCCAAAAGATCATTATGTTGGATAAATTTTTTTATAATTTACTTTCTTTTCAGATCATATGAGAAGGTCTGATCCGGAGTGAAAATTATTCTCTTTTACCGCAATTTTAATCGAATGCTTATTCCTAATTGGAGCCATGTCAGTGGCTAAGCTTGATCTGGCTTATGCAGACTCTCCTCGGATAAAGAATCTCTTACGCACACAGAATAATATGCACTCTCCTCGGATCTAGCAATTGGGACTGCAGAAGATGCACGGCAATTGCTAACAAGTTAGTTTGGTCAAAGGGATAATAGAGTAGTTAGTTTGGTCAAAGAGTAATGCAGTGGCAAAGACGTAAACGGAGCTAGGATGATATGGAAGAGTTATCTACAGCCGAATCATACATCCACAGATGACAACGATGTTAAGGTTTCGTTTACATTTTGAAAAGTTACATTCGTTTTTTATTGTAAATAACGTTTAACATGTGAATAATTACATCTTTTTGTGATCAATAGTTTTATTTGTGAATAGTTGTGTCTTTTTATGAACCAATATGACTAATGAATGATGGTGTCTTTTTATGATTAATTAAAAAAACTCTATAAATAAATGTTCTTGGCCATGTTAAACTAACTACAATCATTCTTTATTCTTGTGCAAATAACTAAAGAACGTGTTATTTGTTAGTTTGAGAATTTATTGTATCCTAGAAGAGATTGGCCATTATAACCCGGTCTAGTAAGATAGTGGGGGCAATAAACTCTTTAAGGAAATTAATTACACACCTTACATTGTCTCGGGTTCAACATCTCGACTTCGGGTCTCGGCCTCGATCTTTGCCAAAGCTTCTCGGAAGGACTTCTTTACTACAATCTTAAAGAGTTTATTGCTTCATAACCATGGAGTCCACTCAAGAATCTGCCATCAAGGTTATGAATCAAGACTTTGTCAAACTAGACAGGCTTGATGGGACAGGAACAAATTTCAACTAGTGGAAAGATAAGTTAATATTCTTTCTCACCGCATTGAAGGTCGCTTACATGCTCAACCTTGATCTTCCTGTGATTCCACCACCCACTAAGGATGATTCGGAAGAATTAAGGAAACAACGAGCCAAGCAGGAGGAGGATGAAGTGCTGTGTAGCGGTCACATTCTCAACACACTTTTGGACACGCTCTATGATCTGTTCATGGCGGTAAAGAATCCAAGAGAGATTTGGACAATTTTGGAGCATAAATATGGTACTCAAGAATAAGGATTAGATAAGTTTCTTGTTAAAAAATATTTGGAGTTTAAGCTAGATGATAATTCTCCTCTAATAGATCAAATTCATAACCTGTAAGTGATAGTTTCAAAACTTAAAGACTATAGAGTAGAAATTTCAGAATCTATGCAAGTAGGTGCTATAATTGCTAAGTTGTCATCTTCATGAAATGATTATCAAAAGAAAGTACTTCATACTTCTGAAATTTTGACCACATCTAGTGTCTTGAAACATCTTAGAATTGAAGAAGGTGCTAGGATCTTGCATAAGAAAGAAAAGGAAAGTGATCCTAGAGTGAATTTGGTTGAGGAGAATAAATTTAATAAAAGAAAGAAACCTGAAAATGTCTTTTCTTGTGACAAGAAGAAGAGTAGATTTTATTACAATTGTGGCAAAAAGGGGCATTATAAAGCTAAATGTAGGGCCAAAAAGAAACAAAATCAGTAATGCTCCTACTGCTAATAATGCTATTGAAAGTGCAGAAATAATTATAGCAATGGTTACACTTGGTGTGTCAACTGAACTCCATATGGCAACACCTTCCTCATCAAAGAATTGATGGTATGACTCGGGTGCAACTATACATGTGTGCAATGACAAAGATCAATTCAAGACATATGAAGTGCTTGAAGGACATGAAGTGATTATGGCAAATGGTGCAAGAGCCAAGGTGCTTGGCAAGGGTTGTTGGTGCAACATTAGGTCAAGGTTGACTTGGTTGACCTGACTCGAGTTGACCTGACTCGAGTTGTGTTTTGATGTTTGACGATGTTTGACGAGAAGAGAGTTGTATTCTTGATGTTTGACAAGAATAGGTGTTCGGGAGATTGTAGGTGCAACCTTAGGTCAAGGTTGACCTGGTTGACCTGATTCGGGAAAAGTCCAAGCAGGGAGCTTGGCACGCGAAAAGTCCAAGCAGGGAGCTTGGCATTGGAAAAGTCCAAGTATGGAGACTTGGCACTGGAAAAGTCCAAGCAGGGAGCTTGGCACGCGAAAAGTCCAAGCAGGGAGCTTGACATTGGAAAAGTCCAAGTATGGAGACTTGGCACTGGAAAAGTCCAAGCAGGGAGCTTGGCACGCGAAAAGTCCAAGTATGGAGACTTGGCACGGGAAAAGTCCTGGTGAGTGAAGCCGGGCAGTGAGAAAGTCCTAACTGGGATGTTAGGCAGTTGGAAAGTCCTGGTGAGTGAAGCCAGGCAGTGGGAAAGTCCTAACTGGGATGTTAGGCAGTTGGAAAGTCCTGGTGAGTGAAGCCAGGCAGTGGAAAAGTCCTAACTGGGATGTTAGGCAATGAGAAAGTCCTAACTGGTATGTTAAGCAGTATGGAAAGTCCTGGTGAGTGAATCCAGGCAAGGGAAAATCCAGATGGATCAGGGATGATCGGACATCTGGTGTTGAGGAAAGTCCAAGTAGGTCAAAGGGATTGACCGGACACTTGGCAGGGAGTTCTAGCAGGTCAAGGGAGTGACCAGATGCTAGGGATGAAGTACCAATAGGTCAAGGTTGACCGGATATTGGTTTGGAAGTCTTGGGACTTGGTTTGGGCAAAAACCAAGCTCTGGATCGGTCACCAGACCGATCCAGTGATACCTTGTTTTCTCTGATCGGTCAAAAAAAGATCCCCAAAAGAGCAAACTCGAAAGAAAACAGAGGCGAAAAAAAAGCAAATAACCATACGATGCTTGAGTAGGAGAGTCAAAAAGAGATGGATGGGTCTCGCTATTCTTCGATCGGTCGTGGACCGATCGGGAGGATGCCTGTTCGGTCTCATGGGGTCATTTCTTCTTCGCAGGTATAAAGGATCGAGGGCATCTGCTGTGCGTCACTCTCCTTCTTCCTCTTCTTTCTGCTGCTGAGCTCTGCTGAGTTCTTGAAGCGTTGAAGCTTTGCGTGAGCTTCCTTTTGGCTGGGTCACCTGCTGTTGTAGGCGCTTGGAGCTGCTGCTTCTTCCAGTCGAAGAGAAGGCAAGCAAGAGTTTTCTTACTGTTGTATTTCTTGCTGTCTTTCTTTGTATTTCTGTACTCTCCTTACTTGCTGCTGCAAGAGTGTGTTGTGGCGAGGTTTCTCCACCCATAAGGAGTTTGTATTAGCCGGTTCTCCGGGGACTCATCCACCGACGGATTGACTGGACTCGTCCACCTTACGGACACGCCGAGGAGTAGGAGCCCTAATCTCCGAACCTCGTTACATCGGTTTGTTTGAGGTTTGTATTCTTCCTTTCGTTTCTAGTTTATTTTTCCGCTGCGCTAACGAATTGTAGGAAGAAACGAGCGATTTGGGGCGGCTATTCACACCCCCCCTCTCTAGCCGAGTACGAAGAGATCCCAACAAGTGGTATCAGAGCGAGGCCGCTCTTCGACGGATCAACACCCGGGGGAGCACGGGCTAGAGATGGATCTCTATGGAGAAGACATCACCATTCCACCCTTCTACGAATGCGGCGACTTCGCGTATTGGAAGGTAAGGATGAAGTACTTTCTTATGACTAACATAATGAATTGGTTTTGTGTACAAGAAGGTTTTACTCCTCCAGTGGATAAGGAAGGAAAACCACTTGAGAAGGAGGAGTGGACAAGAGAACAAATTCACAAATCCGAAATCAACGAAGAGGTAACGAGAATAATTGAATTTTCATTGCCTACTAACATCTTGTGTAAGATAGGTTACAACAATGCCAAGGAATTATGGGATAACTTGGCCAAGTACCATGAGGAGAGCTCCACTTCAAGCCATGAAGAGGAGCCTAGTGAGCCAAGTAGCTCACATCATGGAGGGAGCGAATTAGGAGTTGAGGGCTACTCAACATCCAAGGAAGAAGAGGAGGAGAGTTCCTCTTGTTCAAGATCGGAGCAAGAAGAAGATTCTACCTCCGGAAGGGATGAAGGAGAGAGTCATCCATCCCAAACCCTAGGTAACTCAAGCATTTTAGTTTCAAATAAATTACATATATTATGCTTTGAGTGTAGGGAGTATGGACATTACAAGAGCAAATGTCCAAAGAGAGTTAGGAAGACTCCACCGGCGCCAAAGGTCAAGGTAGCCGGAGTCCCAACACGCAAAGGCAAGAAGCACGTGGTGTGCTTTCAATGCAAGCAACGGGGACACTATAGGAGCCATTGTCCGAGGGGGAGGCAACCTCACAAGGGCAAGAGACCGGGCACATCGATAGGGGGAGCTAAGGCAAACCCTAAGGTATCTTTTAAGGCTCATTCGTGCAAGTCTAGTAGGATACATGCTAGTAATTTTATTGCGTTAGTCAATAATGATAAGCATGTTAACACTAGAAATCAATACATGTGCTTAGGTGCTAAACATGTCAACCTAGATAGGGATACTACTAGGAATGCTAACCCTAGGATTAACACTTCTAAGGTTAAGGAAAACCTAGGTAGAAACCCCAAATCAACTAGACACATGCCTAGGAATGCCTCAAAGAAGAATGACAAATCAAAAATTGAGGTATTAGAGAAGGAGAATCAAGTCTTGAGGTCAAGACTTGATACTTTGGAAAAGGCTCTTAAAAACTTGGAGAAGTCATCTCTAGGGTTTAAGGGTCAAAAACCAATGTCCAAGGACAAAAAGGGTTTGGGTCACAAACCTAAGTCCCAAATGGTCAAGCCCACCTATCATAATGTTCCATTCGATTATGGAACAAAACCTAAGGCTAGGAAGACCATTACCAAGGTCACAAGGAGTCACCCTATAGTTGACCTTGATGAGACCCAAATGACCAAGGCTTTAAAGCCTAAGAGGGTCATTAGGAGGTTGCTAGGGAAGTTATCCCTAGTGAATTTTTAGTGAACCCAATGAGCTCAAGTAGGTATTGGGTTCCTAGGAGCATTTTCTCTACCCCATAGATGGGTTAGAGAGTGTCAACTCCAATAAGAAGGGTAGTTAACCCAACTTTGAGGAAATTGACACTCAAGGAGCATTTTCAAGGTTTTTGGGAACCTTTGAAAATGAAATGGAATAATCTTTATCATTCACTCCTTGGAAGAGTAAAGTGTGCCAAAGTGAGAATATATTAATCTTACTTTAAATTGACACAATGTGGAAAAACCTAGAGAAATATCAAATTGGGATTTTTGATATTCTCTTAGGTAATCAAGGCAATCAGGGCCTAAATTTAGAAGTGCTACTCTTGTAAAATTTTTAAAATGGTATAAATCAAACAAGAGATCAAGAAATGCCAATTTGGGTTTTGACATTTTCTTGGAGCACTTTGGGCAATCTAGGATTAGAATTTAAGTTAACTAAGTGATTAAGGATACTTAGATAGGTAATCTAGGTATTTTATTTGTGTTAACTTACCATGGTTGTTTGCCATATGACATGTCATGACATCATGTTTAGTTTTATCATCATTTGAAATGTCATGATAGTGCTTAGGCTAGTTTATATGTCATGCTCTATTTAAGTTTTCATACTTTATGCCATGACATCATGACATTGGCACATGTTTTCCATTTATGATATCATTTATGCCATGTCATCATCTCTTGCATTAATAATCAATTGAATTGATTTAAGGATGAAGAACACATCTTGATATTGAGATCAAATTTGTGTTTAGAAAATGCATGAGACCTTAGCCTAAGTTGACCTTAACCCATATCTCACATCAAATTGACTTGAATGTGGTTTGATGCACCTTAGATGTGTGTGAGATATTAGGATCATGAGTTAGGATCAAGGTGCATAGTCATTGTACCTAGATGACCCTAATTCAAGAAATTAAGGATCATAGGGAAAGCTTGTGTACAAGTCATGTACATCTAGCCCTAAGATTATGGTCCTAAATTCAAATGGTTTTAAAAACATTTTAAAATTGACTTGAAAAACCTTGATGAAGCTTTCCTAGTGATAGCATTCTTCATTGAGCAAGATGATACAAAGATGACTTAAACTTGAACTATTTCAAAGTTTTTGAACTTTGTATCAAGATTGAAAAATGGAAACTATTTTCATAGAAAATTATTTTTCCATGATAGTATATGTTATGAGGAATGTATCCTCAAAATTTTACAATTTTTCAAATTTTCTGGAATTTTCTAGGAGTTTCTGAATTTCGGGAAGGAAATTTCAGAAAACTGACTATCAGAGTCTGGATCGGTCTGGGGACCGATCCAGGTAAGTTCTGATCGGTCTGCGGACCGATCCAGAGTATTGTGGATCGGTCTGCGGACCGATCCAGTGAGTTCCAGAGAGCTTGGTGCGCTCTGGGAAAGGCATCCTGATCGGTCTGGTGACCGATCAGTGACGATCCAGTGCGATCGGTGAAGCGTGGATCGGTCTGGGGACCGATCCAGGGGGCTTCTGATCGGTCTGGGGACCGATCAGGGCGTGCCGAATTTCTGATTTTTCAGCTGTTGGTCTGAAATTTCAGCTGGAAGTTGGGTTTTGTGGATTTCTAAAGGTTTGAAACTCTCCAAGACATTGTTGGTGCAATGGTCGAGGGGGAGTTGACTTTTAGGGGGAGTTTTTACTCCTTGAGGATTAGTGATATGGGATTATCACTAAGTTGGTTGTTGAGTTTAGTATCAAGGGGAAATTAAGAGTTTCAATGAAAGGTATGGGACTTTCATTAGGAAGAAACTCTTGACCTTGATACCCTCCTTTTCTTTTTGATGTGTGTCAAAAAGGGGAGAGCGTTCATTGGAGAATTATTGGAGAACCCAAGTTAGGTTATCGGGTTAACCTAAGCTAGGGGAAGAATGTCAAGGAATGTTCGAGGAAGAACATTGGAATACTTTTTGATGTGTGTCAAAAAGGGGGAGAATTATTGGAGAACCCAAGTTAGGTTATCGGGTTAACCTAAGGGGAGAATGTCCGGAGAATGTTCAAGAAAAGAACATTGGACATTGGAAGATGGTTGGAAAACCTAAGTTAGGTTATCGGGTTAACCTAACTTGATTTTGGATTTTGTCAAACATCAAAAAGGGGGAGATTGTTGGTGCAACCTTAGGTCAAGGTTGACTTGGTTGACCTGACTCGAGTTGACCTGACTCGAGTTGTGTTTTGATGTTTGACGATGTTTGACGAGAAGAGAGTTGTATTCTTGATGTTTGACAAGAATAGGTGTTCGGGAGATTGTAGGTGCAACCTTAGGTCAAGGTTGACCTGGTTGACCTGATTCGGGAAAAGTCCAAGCAGGGAGCTTGGCACGCGAAAAGTCCAAGCAGGGAGCTTGGCATTGGAAAAGGCCAAGTATGGAGACTTGGCACGGGAAAAGTCCAAGCAGGGAGCTTGGCACGCGAAAAGTCCAAGCAGGGAGCTTGGCATTGGAAAAGTCCAAGTATGGAGACTTGGCACTGGAAAAGTCCAAGCAGGGAGCTTGGCACGCGAAAAGTCCAAGTATGGAGACTTGGCACGGGAAAAGTCCTGGTGAGTGAAGCCGGGCAGTGAGAAAGTCCTAACTGGGATGTTAGGCAGTTGGAAAGTCCTGGTGAGTGAAGCCAGGCAGTGGGAAAGTCCTAACTGGGATGTTAGGCAGTTGGAAAGTCCTGGTGAGTGAAGGCAGGAACTAACTGGATGTTAGGCAATGAGAAAGTCCTAACTGGGATGTTAGGCAGTGTGGAAAGTCCTGGTGAGTGAATCCAGGCAAGGGAAAATCCAGATGGATCAGGGATGATCGGACATCTGGTGTTGAGGAAAGTCCAAGTAGGTCAAAGGGATTGACCGGACACTTGGCAGGGAGTTCTAGCAGGTCAAGGGAGTGACCAGATGCTAGGGATGAAGTACCAATAGGTCAAGGTTGACCGGATATTGGTTTGGAAGTCTTGGGACTTGGTTTGGGCAAAAACCAAGCTCTGGATCGGTCACCAGACCGATCCAGTGATACCTTGTTTTCTCTGATCGATCGAACAGAAGCTTACTGATCGGTCTGGTGACCGATCAGTAAGAAAACAGAGGCGAAAAGAAAGGCAGCCTGATCGGTCCACAGACCGATCAGGCCATGTCCTGATCGGTCTGTGGACCGATCAGAGACGAGCATCGCGAGAAGGAAAGGAAGGGGATCGGTCTGTGGACCGATCCACCTCTTCCCTGATCGGTCTGTGGACCGATCAGGGTTCTAGCCGTTGCGACGCAACGGCTAGTTTCTTCTGTCTTCTTCGCAGGTTATAAGGGCATCTGCGTGCGTCACTCTCCTTCTTCCTCTTCTTTCTGCTGCTGAGCTCTGCTGAGTTCTTGAAGCGTTGAAGCTTTGCGTGAGCTTCCTTTTGGCTGGTCACCTGCTGTTGTAGGCGCTGGAGCTGCTGCTTCTTCCAGTCGAAGAGAAGGCAAGCAAGAGTTTTCTTACTGTTGTATTTCTTGCTGTCTTTCTTTGTATTTCTGTACTCTCCTTACTTGCTGTTGCAAGAGTGTGTTGTGGCGAGGTTTCTCCACCCATAAGGAGTTTGTATTAGCCGGTTCTCCGGGGACTCATCCACCGACGGATTGACTGGACTCGTCCACCTTACGGACACGCCGAGGAGTAGGAGCCCTAATCTCCGAACCTCGTTACATCGGTTTGTTTGAGGTTTGTATTCTTCCTTTCGTTTCTAGTTTATTTTTCCGCTGCGCTAACGAATTGTAGGAAGAAACGAGCGATTTGGGGCGGCTATTCACACCCCCCCTCTCTAGCCGAGTACGAAGAGATCCCAACAAGGGTGATGTGCATCTTCAATTCACATCCGGCAAGAAATTGTTCCTTACCAATGTCCTTCATGCCCCTAGTGTAATCAAGAATCTTGTCTCTGCGGATATCCTTAACAAGAAAGGATTGAAGGCTGTAATAGAGTCTAACAGTGCAATCTTGTGTAAGAATGATATTTTTGTAGGAAAGACATATGCTTGTAATGGTATGTTTAAGTTGAGTATTAATAAAATAAATGATATTTCTATTTATATGCTTGGTTCTTCTTATTGTTTATGGCATGGTAGATTAGGACATTTTAGTTATAAAGTGTTGAAATTTATGTCTAAAAATGGACTAATCAACTATAATGATCATAGAATACCAAATAAGTGTGAAACATGCATACATGCAAAAATAACTAGATTACCTTTTCCTAAGTTGAAAAAACAAATCAAGTTCTTGAGTTAATTCATTCGGATGTATGCGAACTTAATGATTTTCTAATAAGAGGGGGTAATAAATACTTCATTACATTCATAGATGTTTTTTTTAAGATTTACTTATGTGTACTTGATGAAATCAAAGCATGAAGCATTTAACCTTTTTAAGACCTATAAAGCTCTTGTAGAAAACCAAATAAGACAAAAGATTAAAATTTTGAGAAGTGATGAGGAGGTGAATATCTCTCAAATGAATTCTCAAAATTTTGTGAAGAAAGTGGCATAGTGCACCAAACTAGTGCACCATACACACTACAACAAAATAACTTGGATGAAAAAAAGAATAGAACTCTAACTGATATAGTTAATACCATGTTATTAAGTTCAGGATTGCCAACTAATTTGTGGGGTGAGACCTTCTTGGTTGCTTGTCATGTCCAAAACAGAGTTCCTTCCTTAAGGACTAAAATGTGTTCTTATGAGTTATGGAAAGGACAAAAACTAAACCTATCATACTTAAGGGTTTGGGGATGTGTGGCTTACTATAGAGTTCCGGACAACAAAAGAACAAAATTAGGATCTAGAACACTTAAAAGTGTGCTAGTAGGCTATGTTAAAAATTCAAAGGCATATAGATTACTTGACATTGAGAACAATGTCATAGTGGAATCAAGAAATGTGCAATTTTTATAAAGTCAATTTCTTAAGGACTTAAAAGTGGGAATGCCCCTAGCTAGTGCATCATGTTCTTTCTATGGAAAAACTTCTAGTGAGTGAAGAACCAATAAAATTGACACCTCTAGTGAAGTCAAAGACAAAGAAAGAATGAACATCTTTCTTCAGATTTCATATGGTCATAAAATAGTGTATTTCTTGTGGAAGGTACTAAGGATTCTCTACTAAACAAAATTCTATTTTTACTTAGTATAGAGGAAGGCCCTAAGACCTATAAAGAAGTCATGGGCTCTAGGGATGCACTTTTTGGAAAGAGGCTATAAATGATGAAATAGACTCAATACTATCTAATGGTACTTGGGTTCTAGTTAATCTACCACAAGGCTCCAAGCCTATTGGTTGCAAGTGGGTGTTTCAAAAAAAAACTAGCTACCAATGGAATCATTCTCACCTACAAAGCTAGGTTAGTAACTAAGGGTTTAGACAAAAGGAAGAAATTGATTACTTTGATACATATGCACCTGTAGCTAGAATAACCTCAATAAGAGTAATTTTAGCTTTAGCTTCCATCTTGAAACTTCATGTTCACCAAATGGATGTGAAAACAACATTTTTAAATGATGATTTAGATGAAGAGATGTATATGGGTCAACCAGAAGGCTTTGTGCTTCCCAAAAATGAGACTAAAGTGTGTAAACTAGTAAAGTCTCTATATGGTCTAAATCAAACTCCAAAACAGTGGCATGAAAAGTTTGAGGGTATTCTATTTTCTAATGATTTTAGATATAATAATGCGAATAAATGCATTTACTATAAATTCACTAGTAAAAGTAGAGTTGTAATTTGTCTCTATGTTGATGATATGCTAATTGTAAGCGACACTACAAAGGACATAGTTGAAACTAAGGAGTATCTATCTTCTAAGTTTAAAATGAAAGATCTTGGTGAAGTTAATACTATCTTAGGAAAAAAAGTTAAGAGACATAGTGGGGGGTTTGCTCTTTCTCAAACTCACTATGTTGATAAGATTTTAAAGAAATATCAGCATTTGAATGTGAAAGAAGAAAGTATACCTTTTGATCCAAACCTCAAAATTTGTGATAATGATGATAATCCAGTAGCACACTTGAGTATGCTAGTGTCATTGGAAGTCTCATGTATGCTATGGGTTGTATAAGACCTGATATATCTTATGTGGTGTGTAGACTAGCTAGATATACAAAGAATCCAAGTAAAGAACATTGGAAAGTGACAACTAGAGTGCTTGGTTATCTCAAATAGACAAGAGATTTAAACTTTTTCTACAATAATTTTCCTTATGTTCTAGAGGGATTTTCATATACTAGTTGGATCACTAGTATAAGTGATCAAAAATCTACCAATGATTTTGTCTTTTTACTTGGTGGTAGAGCTGTTTCTTGGGCTTCAAAGAAACAAACACTAATAACTCATTCTACAATGGAATTTGAGTTTATGAGCCTCATCTTGTAAAGAAGTCGAGTGGCTGAGAGATCTATTACTTGATATAGATTTTTGGCCTAGGCCAATGCCACCTATAACCATGTATTGTGACAGTGAAGCTACTATATCTAGAGATTTGAACAAAGTGTACAATGGAAAATCTAGACATTTTAGTTTAAAGCATTCATTTATTAGAGAAATGCTTAATAATGATGTTGTCTCTATTGTGTTTGTTAGAACACATAAGAATTTAGTGGATCCATTTACCAAACCTCTAGCAAGAGATTTGGTGAGTTTATCAACATCTGGAATGGGATTGAAACCCCTAATCTAAAGTTATTTAATGATGGGAACCCAACCTCCTTCTAGTACATCCTAGATTGAGAGATTTAAAAGATAAAAATAAGTTATTAAATGATTGTGAGCACCTAGTTCATGTATACCATTCCAAGTTCAAGGTGCATACTTTGTTATTCTTAAGTGAGTAGCTTGAATTTATGTTCTTAATGAAATTATCTCAGAAGTGTTTTATTAAGTTAATTAATAAGACTTGAGATAATATCCACCTATATAATGATAAGAAGTGGTGCCGCTTCTAACAAACTTTTGGGGTAAAATTTTGTAATTGATTATGAAACTAGGATGAGCACATGGCCAGTAAAGGTGCTTAAAAGTGTGCGAATAAGAGAATGTGTTTGATGGTTCGTATGTGTGATAAGTTTAAGGCATGGTTGAATATTGGTTTAAGTAATGAGCCACCAATCATTTTCCATGGTTGAATATTGGTTCAAGTAATGAGCCCTAAAAATCACTTTCTTTTATGTATGATATCAATAAGTGTTAGTTTGGATTTACATTGCAAACTAAGTGGGGGAATGTTGAGGTTTAGTTTTCATTTTTAAAAGTTGCATCCCTTTGTGATCAATGGTTTTCATTGTAAGCAATGTTTAACATGTGAACAATTGCATCACTTTGTGACCAATGATTTCATTGTGAATGGTTGTGTCCTTTTGTGAACCAACATGGCTAATAAATGGTTGTGTCCTTTCATGGTTAATTGAAAGAACTCTGTAAATAAGTATTCTTGGCCATGTTAAACTAACTACAATCATTCTCTATTCTTGTGCAAACAACCAAAGAACTTGCTACTTTATTGATTTAGAATCTATTATATCCTAGAAGAAATTGCCTATTATAATCCGGTCTAGTAAGATAGTGGAGGCTGTTGGTTGCTACTCGGAAAACCTATAGGTTCCACTGTACAAAAATTTTGTACAAAGGTCTGAACCTTTTCCTAGCTACCATGTGTTCTTTTAAATTAAATTTTGGATCGCCTGCGGAACTTAACACGTTTGATCCAAAACTTAATCTATTTGTTCTTTTAGGTTTTGACTTGGATCTCCTGCGGAACTTAACACGTTCGACCCAAGTCTCCTTAAGTTATTAATTCCATAAAATATTAATTTCCATAAAAGGTTCCCAGTACTGACGTGGCGAGGCACATGGCCTTCTTGGATATGGGAGCAACCACCACCGACTAGACAAAACCTTTAATAGAAAGCTAATATTTAATTTCCTAAAATAACTTTAGGTTAACCAAAGAGAACAATCAAATCACAAGGAAAAGAAAAAAAACAAAAGAACACAACTTCAAAAAAACATATTCGAAATTCTAGAACGTAAGCCTCTTGTATTTGGTATTATTTCCATAAATAACTAGCATGATGCGGAAATAGAAATTACTAGTTATACCTTGTAGAAAAACCTCTTGATCTTCTACCGTATTCCTCTTCTAACCTCGGACGTTGTGTGGGCAACGATCTACCGAGATGAGAAACCACCAACCACCTTCTTCTCCTCCGAGCAAGGTTCGGCCACAAAAGAAAAGCTTCACCAAGGAGAAAAACCAAAATACTAACCAAGCTCCAAGAGATACTAGCTTTCTCTCCTTCTTCTTCTTCTTCTCCAAGTAGTATCCGGCCACCACAAGAGCTCCAAGGAAGGGAGAGAGGTTTGGCCACCACAAGAGGAAGAGAGGGAGAGGATGGCCGGCCACACCAAGGAACAAGAGAGGTAGAGGAATAATAGATGTTGTGTCTCTTGAAGGCACCCTCACCCCTTCTTTTATATTCCTTGGCCTAGGCAAATTAGGAAATTTAATTACAATAAAATTTCCTTAATTTTCCTTGACATGAATTAATTGAGAAAAATAAAACAAAATTTCCCAATTAACTTGAGATGGCCGGCCACATCATTGGAAAACAAAAGAGGACAAGTTTTAATCAACAATTAAAACTTCCTAATTTGTTTCCGGAAATTTTAAAAAATAAAATTTCTCTTTAAAATCTCTTCATGGTTGATAAAAGGAAATTTCTATAATTTTAATTTTATCAACATGTGAATAATTTTTAAAGAAAAAATAAAATATCTCTCCAATCTACAAATAAGGAAAGAGATCTAATCTCTTTCTTTAATCTTTTGTATATCTTTTACAAGAGAGATATTTTAATTTTAATTCTCTTTAAAATATATCTTCCACATAATAATAAAAAATTAAAATTAAATTTCTTTTTAATTTTATTTGGCCGGCCCTACTAGCTTGGGTTCAAGCTAGGGCCGGCCAACTATACCTAGGCCGGCCCTAGCTTGTTCCCAAGCTAGCTTGGCCGGCCCCCATTGGGTGGGTATAGAAGGTGGGTATAGGTGGGTATAGAACTCTATAAATAAGAGGCTACGATAGGGACCGAGAGGAGGAATTGGTTTTGGTCTCCCGATAAAATTAAGCATCCCGTGTCCCCCAACACACAACTTAATTTTATCAATGATAATTCATTCCACTAGAGAACTATCATTGAACTACCGCACCAATCCCAAATTACATTTTGGGCTCCTTCTTATTATGAGTGTGTTAGTCTCCCGTGTTTAAGATATCGAATGTCCACTAATTAAGTGAGTTCGACAACTCATTTAATTAATGTCTAAGTCCAAGAGTAGTACCACTCAACCTTATCGTCATGTCGGACTAAGTCCACCTGCAGGGTTTAACATGACAATCCTTATGAGCTCCTCTTGGGGACATTATCAACCTAGTATCTCTAGGACACAGTTTCCTTCTATAATCAACAACACACACTATAAGTGATATCATTTCTCAATTTATCGGGCTTATTGATTCATCGAACTAAATCTCACCCATTGATAAATTAAAGAAATAAATATCAAATATATGTGCTTGTTATTATATTAGGATTAAGAGCACACACTTCCATAATAACCGAGGTCTTTGTTCCTTTATAAAGTCAGTATAAAAGAAACGACCTCAAATGGTCCTACTCAATACACTCTGAGTGTACTAGTGTAATTATATAGTCAAGATAAACTAATACCTAATTACACTACGACCTTCTAATGGTTTGTTCCTTTCCATTCTGGTCGTGAGCTACTTTATAATTTATAAGGTACGATAACATCATCTGTATGTGACACCACATACTATGTTATCTACAATATAAATTAAATGAACAACTACAAACAAATGTAGATAATTAGACCAAATGTGATCTTTTATTCATAATGAATGTTTACAAAGCTTAGGCTTTCAAGATACACTCCAACAATCTCCCACTTATACTAATGACTAAGTCGCCATATCTTCTACCATACATCCGATTCTCATTCCTCCACATGCCGATCGAAAGCTGGAAGGGCCTTAGTGAAAGGATCGCCAGTTATCTCCTGATGCAATCTTGGCGATGACAACTTCTCCTCGCTTCACGATATCTCGTGTCAGGTTACGTTCTATATGTTTACTTGCCTTATGGGCTCGTGGTTCCTTGAGTTTGCCACCTATGTTATCACAATAAATTGTGATGATTTTGGGCAAACCAGAATCACATCTAAGTCCATTAGAAAGTTCCTGAGCCATACTGCTTCTTTAGCCGCCTCAGAGGCTGCTTCATGGTTGAGTCCGAAACGCATTTCGCTTAACACTCCTCCATGAAATGGCTCCACCTCCTAAAGTAAACACATAGCCTGATGTAGACTTACTATTATCCCTATCTGATTGGAAATCTGAATCCGTGTAACCCACAGGGAGCAGATCATCTGCTTGGTAAACTAGCATATAATCTCTAGTCCTTCTCAGGTACTTTAATATATGCTTTACCGCAGTCCAATGTCCTTGTCCAGGGTTACTCTGATATCTGCTGACCATGCCCACGGTAAAACAGATATCAGGTCTCGTACATAGCATTGCATACATTAGGCTTCCTACAGCCGAAGCATAAGGAACTGCTTTCATGTCCTCTATCTCTTTTGATGTCTTTGGAGACATCTCTTTAGATAAAGCTACTCCATGTCTAAAAGGTAAGAAACCTTTCTTGGAATCCTGCATGCTAAAACGAGCAAGGATTGTATCTATATATGAAGCTTGGGATAGACACAACATTCTTTTCTTACGATCCCTTATAACTTTGATCCCAAGAATGTGTGCACATTCTCCTAAGTCCTTCATATCAAATTGTTTAGACAACCATACCCTTACGTCTGATAATACCTTGACATTGTTGTCAATTAATAAAATATCATCTACGTATAGTACAAGAAATACCACCACGTTTCCGTTACACTTCTTATATACACAAGACTCATCCGGACTTTGAATAAATCCATATGACTGGATTACTTCATTAAACCGGATGTTCCAAGACCTTGAAGCTTGCTTCAGTCCATAAATGGACCGATTGAGCTTGCACACTAGATGCTCTTTGCCTTTTTCAATGAACCCTTCTGGTTGCTTCATATGGATGTTCTCTTCAAGACTTCCATTAAGGAAAGCTGTCTTGACATCCATTTGCCAAATCTCATAATCCATATGAGCAGCAATGGATAAGAGTATCCGGATAGACTTAAGCATGGCTACCGGTGAAAAGGTCTCCTCATAATCGATTCCCTCTTTCTGAGTGTACCCTTTTGCAACAAGCCTAGCTTTGAAGGTTTCTACCTTCCGTCATCCCTCTTTTCCTTTTGTAGATCCACTTGTATCCAACACTTTTACACCATCGGTGGTTCTACAAGCTCCCAAACCTTATTAGAGTACATGGACTCTATTTGAATTCATTGCCTTTTGCCAAGATCTGCATCTATATCTTGGAGTGCTTTCTCATATGGGATCGGGTTCATGTTTACCCGGATCAAGTCCAAGACTCTCCCAAAACATGAATCTTTCAGTGCCTCACAACCCTCCCACTACGACGAGGTACATCTGTGGTTGTGCATCATGTGTGACACGTGTTGCGTCTCTTGTGGTACTTCATCTTGTCCTGGTGAAGTAGACATGTCCTCTCTAAGTTCTTCTAAAATAACTTTACATCGGGCTTGTGATCCATTATATAGTCTTCTTCTAAAAGCTGGCATTGGTGCTAACAATGACCTTCCGTCTTTAGGACTATAAAATAAACCACCTTTCGTTCCTTTGGGATATCCTACAAACACGCGAACTTCTGTACGAGATTCTAACTTATCAACATCTGGTTTCAGCACATGTGCTGGACTACCCCAAATCCGAATATGTCTTAGACTGGGTTTTCGCCCATTCCACAATTCTATGGGAGTAGAAGAAACTGATTTAGAAGGTACTAAGTTCAGAACGTATACTGCTGTTTCCAGAGCATATCCCCAAAACGAATTTGGTAATTCTGAATAACTCATCATTGATCTAACCATCTCCATAAGAGTCCTATTCCTTCGTTCTGCTACACCATTCTGTTGGGGTGTTCCAGGTGCAGACAATTGGGATTGAATCCCAGCCTCTGATAAGTAATTCCTAAACTCTCCTAAGAGGTATTCGCCACCACGATCAGATCGTAGTGTCTTGATACTTTTACCTAATTGTTTCTCCACATCAGCCTTGTATTCTTTGAACTTGTCAAAGCATTCGGACTTGCGCATTAGGTAAATGTATCCATATCTTGAATAATCGTCTATGAAAGAGACAAAATATTCAAAACCTCCTCTTGCCTGGACAGACATAGGACCACACAAATCAGAGTGAACCAACTCTAACACTTCTTTGGCTCTATACCCCTTGGCCTTGAACGGCCTCTTGGTCATTTTACCTTCTAAGCAAGATTCACAAGTTGGAAAATTTTCCAACTCTAATGAACTCAAAAGTCCATCGGCTATAAGCCTCTGAATCCTACTTAAATTAATATGACCAAGTCTTAGATGCCAAAGATATGCTTGGTTCATTTCAAGGTTCTTTTCTCTTATTAGAATTAGAAGATGAGTTATAAATTTCCATGTTTTGCTTTGTGGAAGAAATTGGATTTAAAATATACAAATTGTCAACTAATGCACCAGAACAGATAATCACTTTATTTCTTTTAATAACTACATCGTTACTGAAAGAAACTGAATATCCATCTAAAAACAGTTTAGAAACTGAAATTAAATTCTTTCTAAAACTGGGTACATAAAGACAATTTCTTAAAACCAAATTTCTATTTCTACTAAAAGACAAGTAGACGTCTCCCACTGCAACAACTGCCACCTTAGTAGCATTGCCCATGTAGACGGTAATCTCCCCTTCAGATAGTCGTCGGGTTTCCTGGAACCCCTGCAAGGAATTGCAGACATGATCAGTGGCTCCCGTATCTACACACCAAGTGCTGGTAGATAACACCGCTAAACATGTTTCAACAACTAGAGCATGAGATATACCTTTGTTTTGGTTCTTACGAGGACAGTCCGCCATCCAATGTCCTGCCTGCTTGCAGATGAAGCACTTGCCCTTCGGCTTCTTCATTCCATCTTTAAATCCCGTACTCTGAGATTTATTCACTTTCTTTGCTGAACCAGCTTGTTTCTTCTTCTTCTTTCCTTTCGGTTTAGAAGTAGAACCATTTTCAGCATAGTGAATTTGAGCATTGTGACGAAATAACCCTTCTGCTGCTTGAAGTTCTGTCAGTAGTTCCCCTAATGAATAAATCCTTTTATTCATATTATAGTTCAACCGCTCAAAACTTCTAGGTAGCGTTTGGAGGATCATATCGATCTGGGTTTCCCCATCAATTTCTCCTCCAAGGATCTGTATCTCGTTCAGATAAGCCATCATCTTTAGGATATGATCCCTTACAGGAGTACCCTCTTGCATGGTGGCTGTGATTATCTTTCTCATAGCTTCTTGTCTAGAAGCCCTATCCTGATGACCAAAGAGTTCCTTGAGATTGTTCATAATATCATAAGCTGTTGGTAAATCTTTATGCTGATGTTGTAATACATTTGACATTGAAGCCAAAATGTAACACCGCGCCATCTCATCTGCCTTTACCCATCTCTTATGATATTCAATTTCCTCTTGGGTAGATTCACCAGTGGGTGCATCAGGACAAGGTTCAGTCAGTACAAATTTATAGCTTTCAACAGTCAGAATAATATCCAGGTTTCTTTTCCAATCTATGTAATTTGGTCCAGTAAGTCTATTTTGTTGAAGTATGATGGACAGTGGGTTGAAAGTCATCCTAAGAATCACAAATAACTTTTGGTCAGAACTCTAAATTTAGAATAATATTGATTCCTCAAACAATACTATTTTAAATTAACCAACACCTCATAACACCGTGAATTTTGTATGCCACGTTAGTGTGGACGTATACAATTTCAACATTTGTAAAAGGAGGGTTTTAACCCATTAATTTTATTATCTTGTCAACCTAACTTTTTGACAAATAAAATTAATAGTTGGTATTATTTGATCACACAAATAATAGCAGTGACTCCGTTGGGGAGGATACTATTAGATGTGTCTAAGTGTACACCATTACTTGACACTAAGTCCATTAATAAGATTATGCCCCTTCCGTTGGGGAAGATCACACGCTCTTAATTAACTTTCTATAGTCATCCAAAAATGGAAGTCTGTTCTAGTGATCCGCAAACAAGCTCATCCGTTATGGAGGAAGGCACTCAGAGCCAACGCGCATGCTTGTTTGCATCACTTACAAACCAGTAATGGAGACCATGGGATTTACTTAAAAATCCCTCTCCCACTTAGTTATTTATAAATGAGGAATTTTAACTATGCTAGCCTACTAAACTTGTAAACTAACATGCACACACAGCACAATATAAAAGCAATAAATAGAAAATCTAATTTTCAACTATTATGGCTTTTATCTTTAATTGTCTTCCGTGTGTTGTCATCCGAAGCTGCTGCCATATTTGGCCACCGCCACCGGGTCTAACTGTCGCATCCATCTTGCTCCTAGTTCCGCTGCGCCTCTGGTCCTTAGAAGGTTCCACGCTTTGTAAGATTCGATCCGCGACATAAATAGAATTTTACATTTTTGATCCTATATTCCATAAAAGGAATGTACATGTATCTAGATCAAAAATAAAATCCTAATAAAACTAAATACAGCTCCTGCTGTATTTTATAATACAATCATGCACACACATATAAATGCCCTTGACATGTCCAAGGGTCCAATCACACACATAATAACTAAAAGCCATAATAGTTGGAGCCTGCAACCAAAGAGTTAGCACATCCTACTATTATCCTGCCTAAATTATGTATGACATGTGCATAATTATCCTAAATACCAAATACACAGAGGCAAAACCCTAGCTCTGATACCAATTGTTGGTTGCTACTCGGAAAACCTAGAGGTTCCACTGTACAAAAATTTTGTACAAAGGTCTGAACCTTTTCCTAGCTACCATGTGTTCTTTTAAATTAAATTTTGGATCGCCTGCGGAACTTAACACGTTTGATCCAAAACTTAATTTATTTGTTCTTTTAGGTTTTGACTTGGATCTCCTGCGGAACTTAACACGCTCGACCCAAATCACCTTAAGTTATTAATTCCATTAAATATTAATTTCCATAAAAGGTTCCCAGATCGACGTGGCGAGGCACATGGCCTTCTTGGATATGGGAGCAACCACCACCGACTAGACAAAACCTTTAATAGAAAGCTAATATTTAATTTCCTAAAATAACTTTAGGTTAACCAAAGAGAACAATCAAATCACAAGGAAAAGAAAAAAACAAAAGAACACAACTTCGAAAAAATATATTCGAAATTCTAGAATGTAAGCCTCTTGTATTTGGTATTATTTCCATAAATAACTAGCATGATGCGGAAATAGAAATTACTAGTTATACCTTGTAGAAAAACCTCTTGATCTTCTACCGTATTCCTCTTCTAACCTCGGACGTTGTGTGGGCAACGATCTACCGAGATAAGAAACCACCAACCACCTTCTTCTCCTCCAAGCAAGGTTCGGCCACAAAAGAAAAGCTTCACCAAGGAGAAAAACCAAAATACTAACCAAGCTCCAAGAGATACTAGCTTTCTCTCCTTCTTCTTCTTCTTCTCCAAGTAGTATCCGGCCACCACAAGAGCTCCAAGGAAGGGAGAGAGGTTCGGCCACCACAAGAGGAAGAGAGGGAGAGGATGGCCGGCCACACCAAGGAACAAGAGAGGGAGAGGAATAATAGATGTTGTGTCTCTTGAAGGCACCCTCACCCCTTCTTTTATATTCCTTGGCCTAGGCAAATTAGGAAATTTAATTACAATAAAATTTCCTTAATTTTCCTTGACATGAATTAATTGAGAAAAATAAAACAAAATTTCCCAATTAACTTGAGATGGCCGGCCACATCATTGGAAAACAAAAGAGGACAAGTTTTAATCAACAATTAAAACTTCCTAATTTGTTTCCGGAAATTTTAAAAAATAAAATTTCTCTTTAAAATCTCTTCATGGTTGATAAAAGGAAATTTCTATAATTTTAATTTTATCAACATGTGAATAATTTTTAAAGAAAAAATAAAACATCTCTCCAATCTACAAATAAGGAAAGAGATCTAATCTCTTTCTTTAATCTTTTGTATATCTTTTACAAGAGAGATATTTTAATTTTAATTCTCTTTAAAATATATCTTCCACATAATAATAAAAAATTAAAATTAAATTTCTTTTTAATTTTATTTGGCCGGCCCTACTAGCTTGGGTTCAAGCTAGGGCCGGCCACCCAATTTTATACCTAGGCCGGCCCTAGCTTGTTCCCAAGTTAGCTTGGCCGGCCCCCATTAGGTGGGTATAGAAGGTGGGTATAGGTGGGTATAGAACTCTATAAATAAGAGGCTACGATAGGGACCGAGAGGAGGAATTAGTTTTGGTCTCCCGATAAAATTAAGCATCCCGTGTTCGCCCCGAACACACAACTTAATTTTATCAATGATAATTCATTCCACTAGAGAACTATCATTGAACTACCGCACCAATCCCAAATTACATTTTTGGGCTCCTTCTTATTATGAGTGTGTTAGTCTCCCTGTGTTTAAGATATCTAATGTCCACTAATTAAGTGAGTTACTGACAACTCATTTAATTAATGTCTAAGTCCAAGAGTAGTACCACTCAACCTTATCGTCATGTCGAACTAAGTCCACCTGCAGGGTTTAACATGACAATCCTTATGAGCTCCTCTTGGGGACATTATCAACCTAGTATCTCTAGGACACAGTTTCCTTCTATAATCAACAACACACACTATAAGTAATATCATTTCCCAATTTATCGGGCTTATTGATTCATCGAACTAAATCTCACCCATTGATAAATTAAAGAAATAAATATCAAATATATGTGCTTGTTATTATATTAGGATTAAGAGCACACACTTCCATAATAACCGAGGTCTTTGTTCCTTTATAAAGTCAGTATAAAAGAAACGACCTCAAATGGTCCTATTCAATACACTCTGAGTGTACTAGTGTAATTATATAGTCAAGATAAACTAATACATAATTACACTACGACCTTCTAATGGTTTGTTCCTTTCCATTCTGGTCGTGAGCTACTGTTTATAATTTATAAGGTACTGATAACATCATCTTCTGTATGTGATACCACATACTATGTTATCTACAATATAAATTAAATGAACAACTACAAACAAATGTAGATAATTAGACCAAATGTGATTCTTTATTCATAATGAATGTTTACAAAGCTTAGGCTTTCAGTATACACTCCAACAGAGGCAATAGACTCTTTAAGGAAAGTGATTACACGCCTTAAATCGTCTCAGGTTCTGCATCTCGACTCCTCAACCTCGATCTTTACCAAAGCCTCTCGAAAGGACTTCTTTACTACAGACGATACATACTTCATATGTCGAGAAGCGGAGACATGACCCTAAGAGCTTTGGCATGTTGGCAGAAGAATTGGGCGGTCACCCACAGTAGGGGTTCGAGACTCGCACAACGCAAACTACTCGTGAGCCGGGATGCAATATCTGGAGTCATACTTTTTTCTAATTTACTTTAATGACTGGTTAAAAACTTTCGTGGCCCGAACCAATCACTTTCAAAATTAATCGGATCATAAAAATTAGATACCTAAATTATTAAAAAAAAAGAAAAAGATAGGAGCACATATTTTTCAATTCTGAAGCTATGATAGAAATTGAGGATCAAAGAATAGCTTTACATGCACCAAGAAGCTATGACAGATATGGAGGATCAAAGAATGTAAATTAAAGAATAGCTTTATATGCACCAAGAGACGTCGAGATGGATGCTCAAAATTTCCAAAAGACATTATAAAAAGAGTCGTAGCTTAATAAAGTCTTGATACCTTATAATCTCATCCATGATTCATCATGTGTGACTGATCATGAACAACTAATTGTTTGTTTGAGGAAGTGAAGTTTAATAAAAAAAAAAGAAAGTTAGATTGGTGCAAATACAATGTATATCAGTCCCAAGGCATTTATTCTAATCTAATCTGGTACTTGCTCAGATATACGTTAGTCCCATAGCCTACATTGTATATTCTAACCTGCATATATAAACATGCTCATTTCCCTATAAAAAGAAAATAGCAAATCAACTTCAAGGATTTGGAGGGGCAATTAAAAATACCATAAACATTTTATTTTCACTCTGCATTTGAATGACTGAATCCAGAAAGTTGGTCATTCAATCCAGCATTTGTAGGCATTGGAGGATCATAACCTTGTACTAGAGTAATGCATCCCTAATTATTGTTTAGAGTTTCTTTATGAATAACTTTATACAGATGAAAGCAAAAAACTTAAATCCATAAAAAAAACTTCTCAAGCCTCAGGATTTGTAACCTCCACTTTTAGCATCTTGCTTGTTTGTAGAATTCACTATCTGGTAGAGAAGACCATATAAGCCAGAGTTCAATTTTGATGAACCACTAATAGCACCTGGATAGATGACTGATCCTGTCTGAAAACTAAAGAGATAGCGATCTACCAACGGTGGCTTAGTTGTTGACTGGAATAAGACTTTTCACTTGAAGGAAAGGTTTCCTTTCAGTCCTGTGCA